>NC_090831.1:103129549-103432579 GCF_028021215.1 Eschrichtius robustus | reverse complement strand
CTTAAGCCTACAGGTTATGATTTAACTGCAAATTCAGTGGCAGTTCTTAAAGTCTTGATAGCTCTCCATTAAGTCTTGGACTGGAGTGAACAACTCATTTTGTGCATATAGAAAACGTTTTCTGAAAGGGGACCATAGCTATGACTGGCTGTGGGAACCCAATGTCAGCCATCACAACACTTCATTAAATACCTGTATCCAAATGATACCAGACTCCAACAAGATTATATTAGTCCAAATTACCTTCCTTTACAGCTCTCAGAAATGTTGGGATTTTCCTATAAATATTTCTGACATCTCATTGGCAGACTCCTTATTGGATGCAAATTGAGGTGTTGGAGTGGATAATTAATCCTTCTTGCCTTTTGACTGTCGGTAAGTTGTTCAAAAGGCTTTTGTTAGGTCAAAGTTTCATAAAGGGGCATTAAGGAAGAAATCACTAAGCACTAGGAAAATGGGGGGAAAACATCCCATATTTTGAGTAGGCTTTTAAAACCTCTCTTTGAAAACTGCAGGGAAGTTTATTGCAACATCTCTGTATGATTATTCAAAAACAAAATAAGAGTCCTAATCTTATGCCTCTGCAGGGAGCCTCTTATAATAATGGCCTTCTAGTTAAAAAGGATATGAAAGCAAGATTTCCCTCCGATGGCATCCATATAGCTAAAATTGTAATTTGTACAATATGGTTAAAGAAAACATTTTTCCCCTGGGAATAAAGGTTAAAAATTTTCAATTTGGTAGTTTAATATTCCCTCTTATTTTCCTGTGTTCATTAATTTTTTGGGAATCATGAGAGAAATAGTCCTTTTTAATTCAATTTCAGTCTGTCTACAAGATGTTGCTTATAAAGATAATAATGACAACAATAATAAGTTCTATCAATTTAATCATAGTAGTTGGCTATAGATTATGATTAGAAAGTTTTACCCTTGTTCTCATAACAACCTCCAAAGGTTAAACATGGTTTCTTTGTTTGGTCTATTTTGAGGCAATTCTCTCATGATTTACATGGGAGAAGAAATACAGGTTTTCTTCCAGGCTCCAAAGAACCCTTATTGTAGTTGCTTCATTTGCATTGTAGCTAAGGCAGGGCTTGTGAAGCAGGAAAGAAAGGGCACCATGTGATGCCTGGACTGAGGCGTGAGTACCAATGTTGATGGAACTGACCAACAGCAGAGGCTGACTGTAGAAGCACAGCCTTGAGAGTCAGGCCTCCATGTGTGTTCAGTTCTTGCTTCCAGTCAGACAGGTGGAGCAAAATAATGGCTGGTACTCAAGAGTCAGCTAGCACACCACTGTCCTTAAGATGTGTCTATAGGTTGTTGGCTCCAGGTCCAAATCTGCAAAAAGAAAGCAGATCTCCAATGTCCCCAGCCACCAAGCTAGAGTTGGTGTAGGAGTTCAGGGAAGAGAATTAGGATTCAGACTGGGAACTATGACTGAATATAAGGTTGGCAGCAAGTAAAACTGGTCTGATTAATTATAATTATGTTAATTATAACCATGATTGGACCTGAGACAGTGACAATTACTCTGTTTTGTTTGGTAATTATACACTGTGATGTATATATTTTTAGAAAAAGGGTAGAAAGGGCATATCTCATGGCTATCTCTTGCTTTAGACAGGGTTGCCATGGGTCATGGGATGATTCTGAGCCTTCCAGTGAGAGCCTTTCCTAACATCTGTTTCCTACATAACAGATGCTGGAAAAGAGAAAGGTACAAGGAAAGAGGCGGGAGGTAGGGCACAGAACTTTCAAGTCCACGATGGGACTCTACCCCTGGAATGACAGTGCTTACTCCCTTGGGACTTAAGATACAACTGTCTTGAGTGTCTCTTAAATTTTTCTTTAATGTTATATTAGCTGTTGGCTACATTTTAGATATTCTCTGCTTGAACTGGGAGTAAGCTGTGGTTCAAACAAACAAAAAGATTATGTTAGGTAAGATTTGAAGACTAGATTCTTTTCTCCTGTAAAATCTGTGTTGTAGCCTATACAGCAAGATGGAGAGAGTAGGAAAAGTAACCTAAGTGGAGAATGTGGATGCCCTTTTCTGCAAGCATGGATCTTGTAACTTTGCCAAAGGCAGAGAGAAGTGTAGGAATATGGACACATTTCAATTGCAATGAATAAATGCTAATTTAAAAAAAATCACATATCATAATATTATGTCCTCAGCTATTTTCAAGTTGGATGAGCAGAGCTCTGAGGGAGTGAAGTGCAAGACCACAAAATGCAAATATGCTCCTGAAATTAAAACCTAGTTTTATGTTGTTTACCCGTCTTTAAGGCATAATTTGCTACCCAAATAAACAATTAATATATTTACGTGACATGTAAACTGAGGATGATGTAGTAATTTACTAGTTTTTCTTTCCCTTTCCAGATGGCTATTAATTGTGTAACTCTGAAATGTTTTATATAGTAATAGTTGGGACAATGGAACAATTAATTGAATGATAAAGGTTATCTCATTGAAATTCAGTACTCTGGCTTGTAGAGAGAAAAGGAGACATATCTGGCTCCAGTGGAAAGTGCCACAAGATGTACTACTTGGACATAAAAACAAAGAAAAACACTGAAAGGAAGTCTGTGCAGTGTATGGTACTCAGGATCACAGGGGGTCAGCTTACACTGAATGCCCTTGGGGCAAAGACTTTCATGTTTGTACATGATAAACTCATCTTGAATGTTCGACAACAAAAAGGAAGTGACAACAACATTAATTATAAATACACGAAATCAAATACACCAACATGAAATACTGCCAGATTTTTTTTTTTCTTTGACGCTACCTCTTTGAAGAAATGTATGTTCAAATGCTCAACATATCCACTCCAATGGCAATTTTGGAATTCAAAGAAAAAATGAATTGTAGTTCTATTTTCATCAGAGTTTGCGTGCACATAATTTCTGGTTTCTTGAGATTGACACTGATAGGAATTGGCTTCCTTTTTAAGATTCATAGGTATGGTTTTTCTGATGATTCTCTAGAGATATTTCTATCATAATAAATTGTGGCTTTTTCATCATTTATCTCAAGTGACTTTCAATAGAACAATATTTTCAGATACCTACTAGATATCAGGTATGGTTTAGCCTCAAGCCTAAATATAATAATAGTGAAACAGTAACAATAATAGTATTATATATAATAATACTATGTATATAACTATATATTCAAATATGTAAGATATCTCAATCAGTATATAATATGACAATAATAAGAGCTATTATAAATTTTGAGCCTTAATGTATACCAGGGATCTTAAGTGTTTTTTAAAAATATAATCTCATTTTATCCTCAAAATAGTCTTATAGGTATAGGATTTATTCTTCCCAATTTTACAAATGAGGAAATTGTGAGGGTAAGTAACTTGCCTAAGACCTTACAATTAGTAAAAGACAGAGCATTATATGCCCCAACACCAACACTGAATCAAGTTTACTTACCTACCCAAGAAACCTAATCCATTAAGAATGGCACATGACAGGGTCATCAAATGCAAATGTACCTTTAGCACTGCCTGCCAATCCTACAACATTTCTGTGTTCAATTCACTCAGCCAACTCTCTGCTCTCAAACCTCTTGCCCTCCCTCCTACCCTTTTACTCTAAGCAGATGAAATTGCCTCTTACTTCAAAGAGAAATTAATCAGAGAGGAACTCCTTGAATCCTATTCTTTCACCTCCATGACTCACCACATCAGCATATTCTCTTTTCTTTCCTCTCTTTATGGGAGAAAAGGCACCCCTCGTCCTATGGCAGCAGACCCGAAGACTTCTCCTCCTTCACCTCCTAGGACCACCATCACAAATCCTTTCTCTCCCTTATATATTAAGTTGTGAAATGGGGATAATGATTATGCTCACCTCTGAGGGTCATTGTGAGGATCAAATTAGACTATATACGAAAAAGTGTCTGACACATAACTAACATTGGCTGAACGGTAAAGAAGATGAGGAAGATGGCCCTACTCTCCAGCCATACTTTTCTTCATTGGAAGCTGTGATCTCTACATCACTTCCTCCTTCTTAAGGGTAAAACATTGGCAAAGGGATTAATAGTAGAAAAAGATTTTTTTAAGTACAACAAAATATCTGTGCAAGCTTTGGGAATAGCTGTGGCAGGAGGGTGTTTAGTGACTTGAGAAACAGGTTTAATATTCTTTCATTGCAAAAAATACTATCGTATAAATTGTCTGTTGCAGACAATAAGTCTGAGTGGGTATTTTGTGAGAAAATATTATGATGCCAAGGAATTATAAAAAGATTTTCAGACTCCTTAATGTTGTTTTTCCTATAGATTTGCTCCTCTACACTCTCGAGATTTCCTGGCCCATGAATTCATGTGCTAGTTTTAGCATTTAAAGAGGAAACTGTAAAATTTCTATTATGGGCATCTCTTTGGGGCCACGTAATTTTAATAAGGAATAAAATAAGTTTAGTGTGGAGACAACTGTCTGGAAATTTTTAAGTAACTTATTTTCAATAAGTAGTAATGAACCAAATTCACTTTTATAAAAGACCTTTAACCTTTTAAGTGATATTATTTGAAAGTTTATGTTTTGCTCCCTTTCCCAAACTGCAGGCTAACTTGTGTTTTCTTATCTCCACAATTTTTCCATTTGGTTTCTTTTTATAAAAAAAATGATTTTATCTTTTGATGTGCCTACAGTATTGGCACAATTCACCACAAGGAGATTTAATAAAAATTTTTTTGTTATCACTTAAGTGAAACCTCAGGTCATCAAGAAGACCAGAATCAGAGTTTAAAAGAGTGTGTCTGTTTGGCTGGAGAATGTTGTACCCGAAAAGCACATGAAATCACCTAGTTCAATCTTTTAATATTAATAATTTGTGGACTGATTATGGAGAAGATGGATTGTCGTCTGTACTAGTAACCCAGGTGCTTAGATACAGAGTGTGCTGTAATACCCAGGCCTCTAGGCTCCATTCCATGCTGCCTCCCATTCAAGCAGGGTGAGTTCTAGAAACGTAGGAAACATAAACTATATTTCCTCATTCAAGCAGAAATTCTGTAAAGCCAACATTCTACAAACATATTTATGAACATTTCCTAATTACTTCATAGTTAAGCAGAATTTATCTTCTGACACGAAAAACTCATTTAATATACATTAATTTGCTTTTCTACTCTAATAATAGTAGTTGCAATTTAACCCCTTTTTGTTGCATGATCTTAACTGCTTCTGATTCATCTTCTTAAACATGAATGACAGTGTATAATGAAAAAGCATTATTGTATCAGGTAAACAAATGCTGACTTAACAGACCTGTATGCAACTAACTTCCTTGCAACTAAGTTGGCCAACTTAAGGTTTCTGCCTCTCAGTTTATAACTAAAATGGAGATGGTATATGTTTTGCTTTCTTTGCAGGATTTCTGAATGTCAAAGGAGATGACCTATGTGAAGATGTTCTTTAAATTATAAAATATTTTACAATTTCATGGTGATATTGGGAGGGAGACTTATGCAAGGTATAGCGGCAAGTAGGGTTGTATCCAGGGGAGGATACCTGTTCAGTTTTCTAGAGACTTCGGGGTCAGTACATAGGTAAATTCACCATGATGGAGGGTTTAGTTCTCAGTCTTTGCATAGGGAGAAACTCTGATTGGTTTGAACTCAGGTGAACTGACTGAACTCAAAACCTACTGATCTATAAACCAGGAAGAAAATTCCCAAATTTTAATGACCAGAATGCTCATGCTTCCTCTCCAGCACATCAGCTTCCTGATGTCAGGGAGGATATAAGCATGGGAACTTTGTAAAGAGAAAATGACTTTCTTCATTTATAAAATACATTGGAGTGTGGTTGTTGGGTTTTTCTTCTACCCTTTTGCTACTTGTTTTTATTATTCTCTTTCTCTCTATACACACACATACATATGTATATAAAATTTTTTCTAAACCATTTGAGAGTAGGTTACATACATCATGACCTTTTATTCCTTAATACTTAGTGTATATTTTCTAAGAACAAATATATTCTCTTACAAAATCTTTGATACAGTTATCAAATTCAAGAAATTTAACATTGATACAATACTTTACTATTCATACTCTAATTTTGTCAATTGTTCCAATAGTAAACTTTTAAATATATATTTTTTCCTTCAGTCAAGGATCACAGATTGCATTTAGTTGTCATGTTTCTTTAGTCTCCTTTGATCTGGAACAGTTCTTCAGCCTTTCTTTGTCCTTCTTGACATTGACATTTTGTATGAACACAGGGCGGATTTTTCTTCCTTCTTTCTTTTGATTTTTTTAGAGAATGGTCTTCATTTGGGTTTATCTGATGTTTGCTCATGACTATATTAAGGTTATGTGTGTCTGGCATGAATCTACATGCCACTACTGATAATAGTGGCCTCAGGACATCATATGTGGAGGTAACTCTCATTGATGATACTAATTTTGATCATCTGGCCAAGTTGTTACTTTGTTTCTGCACTGGAGAGATACTATTGTCCCCTTGGCACTCATAAGCAATCTACGGGGAGACACTTTAAGACCATACTTTGCTCCTCATTAAACTTTTCCCTCACTATTTATCATACACTGATGATTCTTGCTTGAACCATTTTCAGGTTGCAGTGATGGTAAATTTTAAGTGGTTGCTTAAACAGTGCAGTGGTTCTTCTAAGAGATATTTTATCCAGGCTATGATAGACCCAGTGAATCCTCTTCGCCTCCCCAACAGTAGGAAACTATTTGGTGACTCTTTCCCTTGCACAGCACTGGATAAACATTGCCAACTGCTGTCTGTTTCAGCTTTCCTCTTCCATGCTCCAGGTTAACAATCCCTCTTTCTGTTCAGTCTTTCTCCAGGCAGGATGAAATGCAGTTTCTTTCTTTTTGCTTACTATCTGCAAACACATTTCAGACTTGTCTTTCTGTAATTACATTCAGATCAAATTCATTGGAGTTTTAGTTGTTTCCAAACTCTTAAGACACATTCAAAGACAGCTATTTAGTTAATTCTCATAATAGTCACATCTGTTGTTTGAATTTGCTAAAGTTCAAAGGGCAACTTGATTTTTCTTCTTTCTGTGTTCTTGAAAGTCACCTTATTGCCTTGTTCTCATACTACTTAAGGAAGTATTATTATACTGATGGCTATTATGAATACCGGTAGTAATGTAGATGTAGACAATTCCAGAATAGACTCAAGAATTTTTTCTGTTTAATCATTGTCTCCTCCAAAATTAAAGTCCTTAAAAATTTTTTCAAAAGTACGCTTTCCAATCAGTTGGAATTTCTCTTAAAGTATTCATTTCTTAATTGAGTTTGGATATTCCCAGCAGAATAAAAAATTGACTGTCAAGGCTAAGGTATTACACGTCATGGCAAAATGACTCATAATATGTGCATTTTTAATTTGTCTTGTACTTGTCATAGATTTTCACTCTACAAAAAATCTATGGAATATTGCTTTACCAACTCCTCGTTTTCACCAATGAGGACTCTAAGCTCAGAGCATTTTAGCATCTTGTTCATGGCAAATCTGGCAATCCTCTTTGCCTATTCACAGCCAATCTCCTTTCTTTTCTCCAAAAATGCTGGCAGTTTCTTGGTTCTGGCTTTTCTAATTGATTATTCAAGTCCCTCAAGAAGCTTTTGAAATAGAATCTTTGCCCTCATTCTTGTTCCCCTGTAATTAATGAGGACATAGAGCAGGGAAGGCTTAACTTAAACTAGGGAGGGGGTTGGGGGAGCCCAAAGAAGCTTCTTGAAGGTGACTCTTGAGTTTGAATTTAAATGATGGTCAGTGTAATCAGAAAAAAGTGGGAAAACTCTACCTGATCTTAAATCCTCCATATGTTCCCATAGCACCTTAATTTATTTTTCACAACACTTAGTATCACATTATATTGTAATTGCCTATTTACTTACCTATATCTCAGGTGGATTATAAATTCAGCCGAAGTTGGTGCTGTCCTGTTCCTATTGTAGTTACATTATCTTGTACGTAGTAAGCAGTCCATAAATATCCACTAATGATTGAAGAAATGAATGAACATTATAAATAAATGTAACTCTAGACAATTACGGTCATAATCCAATTCCTCTTTCAGCAAACTTCTCTGTTAGAGTGAAACTTCTCAGAATGAATAACTGTCCCACTTCACTTGGGATTGACGTGATATCATCACTGAAATCTTCTCAGTGCCAGACAAACCAGGATGGTTGGTCACCCTATTTTTCACTTCTTCTCAGTAGTATGCTGGAGCTGGCTTCTCCTGGATCATGAGAGCCAATTGTGCACATTTCTTCCCAAAATTATGTTCAGTGACATCATGCTGCAGCTTGAAATCAGCCATGGAAGGAGAATTTATACCATGAAACTGGCAAACACTATAAATCTGGTTTTTTAACTTATGCTAGTTGTTAAACATCTTCACACTACACTACACCAGCACGCTACAGCTTCTAACCCTTCTTAGATACTTTCCAAAGTGCATCCACTGACTTCATGAAGTCCTCTGCCTGTGCAAGACTTACTGGAGGCACCCGTCTCGCTCCTGCTGTACCTTCTCCCCATCCACAGAAGCTGAGGCACTTATTGCACTTTTGCAAGGGCTCTACTTCTTGCTAGGAGCCTGATAAATGAATCACTCTGAAGGGTTACTTTCCTCTCCAGGTTGCATAATTTCACTTGAAGAAGGGTTTTGGAAATTGACTGCTTCATCCAAAGAGCTCAGTAGACAGCAGGATGGTTCTTTTTGTACAAACAGACCATTTTCCCTCTTTCACATACAATCTACTAGCAGTTCCCAAGAGTGCAGCCAGGCTTTGAGGGTCATCAGCCTTAGGTACTTTTGAGGTCCTGTTTATAAAAATTCATTCTAAATTCTCCTCTGGCAGTGGTGGCTTATGCCCCATTTGTAGTTTCTGACACTACTCTCCTTCATTTTCATGAGAAATACCAAGAAGCAGTCATGATGGGTGGTAGAGGGGTTAGAACACGTGGACTCCAGTCATGGTCCTACCTTGCTTTGCAATCCTGCGAAAGCCACTAAATATCTCTGAGTCTTTATTTCTACAAAATATAGTTGATCCTCATTATTCACGGAGTGTGTATTTGCGAATTTGCCTATTTGTTAAAATTTATTTGTAACTCCAAAATCAATACTGATAGCTTAGTCATTCACAGATGGAATGCAGAGTGGTGAAGAATTTGAGGCACCTCAAGTACATATACCGAGCTAAGTCTGAGCTTTGCCTTCTGGTTTCAGCTCTCGGATTGTAAATAAGTGTCCTTTCTGCAGCTTATTTAGTCTCGTGTTTTTTACATTTTTGTACTTTTTGTTGGTGATTTTGCTGCTTAAAATAGTTCCGTAAGCATAGTGCTGGAGGGTGGTCTGGTCTTCCTAAGCACAAGAAGGCTGTGATGTGTGTTAGGCAGCAAATACATTGTGTTAGATAAACTTCGTTCAGGCATGAATTATAATGCTGTTGCCCGTGAGCTCAATGTTAATGAATCACTAATACAGTACATCCAGGAAAAGGAAGCTAAAATGTGCGGATCTGTACGTGAGGCCACTCCGGAAAGTGCTAAACTAACATCTACAGTGTGCAATGAAGCTAAGGAAAAGATGGAAAGCCATACAATTTGTGGATTCATGAGATGAAAACTGATTTTTTAAAAAAAGTACATTAGATAGCATTTTTGTGAGTCTGAAAGCCAGAGAAAGCCACGGTCAGAACCATTGTTAAACCTTTCTTGGCTAGTGTTTTATTATAAAGAAATACTGTATATAATCACTGTATTTATAAGAAAGATATATTAAATAAGGTGTCTTTAAACAGAAATACACACAAAAAAAGGTTATACTTGATAGGTTGATGAAAATGTGGTCAGAGACTCACAGAAACCTAACCCTGTATTTCCCTAGGAGCCATGGTCAGTATTTGCTAATTTCATGTTTGTAGCAAATTCATAAAATATAACTCCCACAAATCATGAGAACCGACTGTAGAAATATTCAGAATTTGTAGTCATTTTAAAATGGTGCTCCTAGGACACTTGTAGTTGAGAGAGGAATGAGTGATTGAGTGGTATTCTTAAAGGAGGGTTCATGGAGTTCTTGGTTTGCCTTCGATCATAGCAGTTATATGTTTCTATTTTACATCAAGTTCTGAGCAAAATTTTGTTGGAAAAAAAGAAACTAAAGATTTCTTTTAAACTAAAAATGTAAGAACCTCTGGAATTGATGATCTTTTAAATATAAGAACTCTTAATTCTGACACTTTAAACTTTAGAATTCTCTTAAATAAGTTAAAAACCATTTCAGATAATTTATTTTCCAATTATCACCTGAGAAGACATTCTTTTTAGTAATGAATGATTGCTACCTTTAAAAATACTTTTATTTGCATGAAAAAAATAAAATGTTTCATTGCAGTAAACATGTTTGGCATGTGAAATTCTCAGCACAGACAACTACATTCTAATTACCCTGATGGAGATGAGTTGCAATACAGAAGTGTTTTAATATCAGTTTGGAGGATATTACAGCCGCTCTCAGGGTGAATTGTATTTACATTCTGCCAAGGAGCTCTTAAGAGCTAAACCATGTGACCTAAGCCATTAAATGCCGTGAGCTCTAAAAGCAAGTTATTCCACTAAATAATAAGAAGTACAAATTAATATTACTGACTAAATGAATAATGAGTAAAATTTTCATGTTCTCCTAAAATAGATGACTCACATCATTCTGTTTTTCTATTTTTCTTACTTGCCACTAACTTTTTCCACTTCTCATTGACATGATTTACTCCAAGTGAAACACAATGGTTAGGTAAAGGTTTATCTTAAAAGTCAGTTTAAAGTATTTTTTAAGTAAGGGACATAAGAAATTGTTTCTTTTTACAGATTTTCAAATGACGATATAACTGTCAACTGACACCAACCCAGCAGCTAATTGTATTGTGTATGATCAAAAGACAATTCAGTCTCTGATTATTTTGTCCACTTTAAGTAACAAAGTAGATCAACCAACTAGTGTTGCATATAGTTACTTGTTTCAATGGTTTCTAATTCTTTGTGGAGAATTCTGTCAAAGTTCCTTGATATCTTTGATATACAAACTTCAAAAAGTTGACCAGGTTTGAAAATGTCCCTCTTATCTGTATCTCCAGGCAGAATAAACCCTATCCATTATGAGGATAACTCCTATCACCACTTCTAGAGAAGGGTGGGCATTCAACACATGCTTTTTGAATGACAACAGGCAGCAAGTGAATAAGAATATAAACTTACAAAGATATTTTCACAATTCAGTTATATATTTTTATCTTTTAGCTTACCTTTTTCATAAAAATGATTGTTTAGTTTTTTTTGAACTGAAACACAAATTCTACCTAAATACTACATCAAAGTAACTACAGTTGACCTTTTTTTAATTTAAATTTTATTTATTTATTTTATTTTTGGCTGTGTTGGGTCTTCGTTGCTGCGCTTGGGCTTTCTCTAGTTGTGGCGAGCGGGGGCTACTCTTTGTTGCAGTGCACGGACTTCTCATTGCAGTGACTTCTCTTGTTGTGGAGCACGGGCTCTAGGCGTGCAGGTCTCAGTAGCTGCGGCACGTGGGCTTCAGTAATTGTGGCTCCCAGGCTCTAGAGTGCAGGCTCAGTAGTTGTGGCGCACGGGCTTAGTTGCTCCACGGCATGTGGGATCTTCCTGGACCAGGGCTCGAACCTGTGTCCCCTGCATTGGCAGGCTGATTCTTAACCACTGCGCCACCAGGGAAGTCCCTACAGTTGACCTTTGAACAACACGGGTTTGAACGGCATGGGTCCACTTTTATGCAGATTTTTTTCAATAATAAATACTACAGCACTGTAGGATTCTGAGGTTGTTGAATCTGCAGATTGGGAACCACAGATATGGAAGAACCACAACTGCATATAGGGAGGGCTGACTATAAGTTATATAAAGATTTTCCACTGTGGGAGGGTCAGTGCCCCTAACCTCCCCTCCGCATTGTTAAAGGGTCAACTGTATATTTTTATTATAAAAGCAATTCTGCTTTATTTCAGGTTTTCAAAACTGAACTGTGATACATTTTGCATGTATCAACTAATTTAAACCTCACAACAACCCTGTGAAGACAAATGTGAGGCACAGAGAGATGAATGAAACTTGTACATAGATGCCCCAGCTAATACATGGATAGCAGGATTCAAACCATTCCACTGGTATTAGATCAGCTTTTAAATTTATTATTATTACTGCCATGTTTGGCCTGTGGGATATTCACTCCTGTTGGATGTTGATAGATGCTTAAAAACAGGGTCTGTCTACAGACTGCAGAAAGCCTAGGCCCTGTATCGTGGAACTGGCTTCTGTAATCTTGACCCAGGCCACAAGGTGTAAGTAGACATTTGGTGTCACAAACACCATGCTGAGGAAGTGTAGGTATGCTGTTCACACTACCGGCTGAATGTGAAAATGTTACTCAAGCAGCCAACTTTACTTTTGTTTTGAGGTGGGGAAGGAGCAGGATACTATGAAAATTGCAGACTCAATTGAATGTTGGACTGAATTCACTGAATCAGGCTGAATTAGAGAACACAAGCTTCTGCTTTCAGCTAGGAAAATGTTGCATGCTTCCATAGCATAATCCACCTGAACCCAAAGGCTGAGGCAAAATATATGACATCAAATATGTGATCTTGGGTGCATGTAATGAATATCCTACATGGTAGCCTAACCAAATAGCAATTAATTTTCTAATATAACAGGAAGTAGGGAGGTAGTTCAAGGCAGAGTTAGTAACTTCCTTGTCACGGATGCCTGGGTCTCCTGTCTTACTTAGTGTCCGGTGATCCTTACCATATGGCTCTGAATCAGGGTTTGCCTCATTGGTGCAATATGACTGCTCTACTTTTAGCCCCTTGTCAGAGTTTCCCGTGGGAAGAAAAAGGAGAAAGTGGTGAGTAGGAAGCATGGACTCCTTTATAATGAAAAGAAACCACTTCCAGAAATTCCAAGCACAGTTTTGTTCCTATCCCATGGGCTAGAATCACATGACTTTCCCAGCAGAAAGTGAGGCTAGGAAATATGGCCTTTACCACGGACACAAAGCCAACCTGAAAAACAGGGAGTTCTGTAAATTACAAGGAAGTGGAAAATAGATATTGAGTAGACAAAAAATATACCTGTAACAGTCTGTCCATATTTTTGATTAGACATATTTTAGGCTTAAGTTTTACAATATCTCAGTACCTTAGCATTGAACATCAGTCTAGGTACTGGGGGAATAAAGAACACAAGATATAGGACTGACCTTTTGAAGCTTAAAAATCTAGCAGGGGCTTAAGAGACAACAGTTTTAACAAGACAAGGCCGCGCATTACAAAAAAATGTATATTACAAATGTATTAAATTTTTCAAATGGTCCATGCTCATTAACATTAGAAATTTTAAGAATTAAGTAAATTGACCTTTTTCAGTCTTTATTTTCTTTAAAATTTCTTCCACGGCTTAAGTAATTAGAATACATCTCAGTGACTCAACACATTGGGTTTTTCTGATTTTTCCTTTTCTTTTATGCATTGTTTTACTCACTTGAGAAACAGATGGCATACATTTTGAGGGAATCTTATGGTAGACAGTTATATTATGGAGAAACCTTATGATAGAGAAAAGAAACGTATCAAAGAAAATAAAATGTAGGTCTCTTTGAGGTAAAAGATAAAAACAAGCACTATTTTCCCACCTTCATTCTGAACTTAGGAGCCTGCTTGGAAAGGGTGGTTTTAATATTATTAAAGATAGAAAGATCCCCTTTGGAACCAAAAAAGGGGAAACTTTTAGTATACATTTTACCTGAGGGAAAGTACTGCTGAAGCAACTGTTGTTCATCTTGCTTCTTCTAAATACTACTGCAATTTGTAATTTAATGTAGTTTCATCTCACTCAATGTTTGTTATTGTGGGCAATACATTCTACTGACTAAACGGACTCAGTCTTTAATCTCTTCTTTGCTTAAATTACTGTTATAAGAATGTGGATTTTTGTTAATAAGTGCATGCTTATTTGCAGGATAAATAAAGCTTTACCACCCACTTCAAAACCTATCCTGAACCTTAGTTCTGAGTTCCTTTTTCACAAGAACAATCTGTTTGAAACCGTGCTTCAATATGCAGGCTGTGGGGTTAGTTTGTTAAGTAGTAATTGAGGAAATGGTATTGAAATCATGCATCTCCCTCGTTCACCACAGTGCATGCTGCTGAAAGTGTAAAAACCTTTGTTTGACCTCTTAGTAGAAAATTAAAAGAATTATAGGAAAATGGAAATAAAGATCTTGAATGTGTAAAGGAGTTACTGAGGTTACACCATCAGTGACAATTCTGGAGATAGCTCTCTGTTTCCTAATCAATGTTTTAGAACTGTTCTGCTTCCTAATGAGATGAAAGAGAAAGGTACGTCTGGGTCAGGAGCCTGAGACCATGCGCTGTTTCATGGTGAACAAACAGTATTTGGTTGGGTATTTAAGAGACTCTTTCAAAGTGAACCCACTACAGAATGAGGCTAGTTTTGTGTGCCCCAAACATTGTTCTACACATCATAAATCTTTGAAGTCATCCTTTTGAGGTAAATGATTTCAGAAGACATCCCTGAGAAAATTTTTAAGGAGATTCTTAAATTATTTTTGGAAGACTATGGAATTATTATAGGGGAAGAGAGTTGGGTTCTTCTGAGTTGACTATTTAACTTTAAACACTGTGTGTGGGAGTGTGGTATTTATCAAATGCTGCAACGGAGTTTCAGGTGGGGATATAGGAAAGTTTTCTGGTAATCCCCAAACCCACGTTCTCTACTATAACTTGACATTTATCACGAAGTCCTTGGTTTTATTACATTTTCTTTTAATCAGATTTTACTAAAAATAATTTGGCCACCAGATGAAACTCTGAAATATCTTTGTTGTAGAGCAATGTATTTCCGGGGATTGTAATGCACCTTTTATTCTGGTCCACCTTACTTGATATCAAGTAGAATTCCTGATCCTGACTCTTTCTGTTGTTTAATTTGTTTGCCTGTAGAAATGTCACCAAATAGCATCAGCTCTGGTCTGAGTTTCTTCGGGGAAGGCATTCGTTTTCTATTGCTGCTGTAACAAATTACCACAAACTTAGTGTCTTAAAACCACATAAATTTTATCTCATAAAATTTTATTATTATAAAGTACAAAACTATTATCTCATGGTTCTTTAGATGAGAAGTCCAGCACAAGTTTCAGTGGGCTAAAACCATGTGTTAGCAAAGTTGTGCTTCTTTCTAGAGGCTCCAGAGGTCAATACATTTCCTTGGCTTTTTGAGTTTCTACTGGTCCGCAGCATTCTTTGATTCATTCCCTTCTGTCATCTTCAAAGCCAGCAGTGTTGTGTCTCCTTGACCATACTTTCATAGTCATATTTCCCTCTGACTTTCTTCTCCTGCTTCTCTCTGACATATTTAAAGACCCTTGTGATTAACTGAGCCCACACAGAAGATCCACAGCAGTCTCCTCATTTCAATTGTTCTTAACTTAATCACATCTGAGAAGCCCTTTTTTCCACGTAAGGTAACATATTCACAGGTTCCAAGGATTAGAACATGGACCTCTTAACTTTGTTTATCTTAGAACTCCCCAGTTCTGTCTGACCATGGAACTGTATCTTTTTCTCCCAAATAATATCTATTTACATTCCACAGAATAATTTTCTACAGAATGTCCTTTGTAAAGTACTGGTATGGTAACACTTTACTTTGTGTACTTTTTAATCATTGTCAACATCCAAAGACATTTGGACCTTTATGTAAGGAGGTACAATGAAGCTGCACTGTTATGCCTCTCTCTAGCAGTTAGCACAGTTTGTTCTCAATAAATATTTTTAAATACATGCAAAGAACAAAAATGAAAGGTACTCTTTTCTATTAAAGATTTTAAGTTAATGTGTACTAACCACTACCTTATACCTAGCTTGTTTTCTTTTTACAAACAGATGTTTCTAAACAGCAAAAACTTTATGACTCACTTATAGATTGAGGTATTCATAAACAACTCAGATTTCTTGATTTGGCTTCAAGTTTCCTTAGCTTTCTTATTATTTCTTGTACAAATCAGATAAGAAACTAAAAGACACCAATTGTCACATATGAATCACAAAGACCAAGTTTTGTGAACCAGAAATCAAAATGGATTTGTTACTCCAAATTAGTGTTAGTAAACAAGCAGCTCTGTGCTACTTCCATTTTGTTTCTATAACTCTATTCAAGTTTGCCTTCATTTAAGCTGAATATCTCTATTGTGAGATAACAGAAATATATTGGCTTCTAGAGTATTGTAGTTGGCAAAGTTTTAATGTGTTAACTTTCTCATCCCTCTAATTTCATTCAATTACTTCTCGTTTGGACCTTAGCAAAAATGGAGAACAACTGTTTATTGTTATCTGCTTGCAATTCTTTCACTTATTTGAGAACTATTGAATAATCCATCAGAATCTCTTCCTCAGAATTAATCATCTCAATTGCTTTTTGCTAGTTCATTCCATTAGTGACAACTACTATGTACTGAGACAAATACGAAAATCCCATTTCTACAAGCACAGAATATAGTAGCCTAAGGATAGAGAGCAATATATATGAGAAAAAATATTATATTTACATAAATTTGCATAACATTATATGTAATTATATATAAAATATATTTACTCATACATATTAAAACTGTTCTCACATAAGGAAAATTACACCAAGTACTATGAGGAATATACAAAGTACTATGGAATTATAGAGATGGGGAATCTTTGAAAGCTTAGTGGATGACATGGATTATAAAGTGGATATTGAGACTCATGTAGAACTTATGAGAAAAGCATATGCCAATCTAGCAAAGGGCAAATAGACTTTAGGGACTGGAGTTTCAGGCACATACTGTTAACAGATAAGACATAGTATATTTAGAGGTCAAATTGTAGAGAAGTCTAAATGCTTAAATGTGGAGTTTGAATAATTGAAGTTCTGAGCATGTTCAACATTGAACTTTGGGAAAACTGAAAACAATGTGAAGAATGGATTGAAAGGGCTGAGTAATTTGAGGTAGGAAGATGATTCAGAGACTGTGAATTCAGAAAATGGGTAATGAGAGTGAGGACCTGAAACTGAGTCAATGAGAAAAGAAAGGGATGGAAGAACACATAAGAATTTCAGAAGTGAACACTGTAGAGGGTTGGTGGCTGATAGAATGGCCGGGGTGATGGAAAGGGAGACAGTATAACCACAGTATATACAACAAAGAAATAATTAGCCATCAACTGATTTTTGACAAAGGAGCAAAGGACATACAGTAGATCAAAATAGTCTCTTCAACAAATGGTGCTGGGGGATTTCCCTGGTGGCGCAGTGGTTAAGAATCTGCCTGCCAATGCAGGGGACACCGGTTCGAGCCCTGGTCTGGGAAGATCCCACATGCCGCGGAGCAACTAAGCCCGTGCGCCACAACTACCAAAGCCCGCGCGCCTAGAGCCCGTGCTCCACAACAAGAGAAGTCACTGCAATGAGAAGCCCACGCACCGCATCAAAGAGTAGCCCCCGCTCGCCGCTACTAAAGCCCACGCGCAGCAACGAAGACCCAACACAGCCAAAAATAAATTAAAAAACAAAAACAAATGGTGCTGGAATAACTGGACATCCACATGTTAAAAAAAAAAAAAGAATCTAGACACAGAACTTACACTCATCACAAAAATTAACTCAAAATGGATCATGGTCCTAAATGTAAAAATGCAGAACTATAAAACTCCTAAAAGATAACCCAGTTAAAAAATGGGCCAAAGACCTTAACAGATGCCTCGCCTAAGAAGATATACAGATAGCACATAAGCATATGAAAATATGTTCCACATCATATGTCAACAGGGAAATTCAAATTAAAACAATGAGATACCATTAAACACCTATTAGAATGACCAAAATCTGGAACGCTGACAACACCAAATACTGGTGAGGATGTGGAGCAACAGGAACTCTCATACGTCGCTGGTGGAATACAAAATGGAAGACAATTCAGTGGCTTCTTACAAAAGTAAACATACTCTTTCCGTATGATCCAGCAATCATGCTCTTTGGTATTTACCCAAAAGAGTAGAAAACTTATGTCCACACAAAAGCCTGCAAGTGGATATTTATAGCAGCTTTATTCGTAATTGCTGAAACTTGGCAGCAACCAAGATGTCCTTCAGTAGGTAAATGGATAAATAAACTATGGTACATTCAAGCAATCGGATTTTATTAAGCACTAAAGAAAATGAGCTATTAAGCCATGACAAGACATAGAGGAACCTTAAATACATATTCCTAAGTGAAAAAAGCCAATCTGAAAATGTTACATACTGTATGATTTCAATTATATGACTTTGAGGAAAAGGCAATAGTGGTTGCCAGGGAAGGGCAGGGGGAAGGATGAAAAGGCAGAGCACCGGAAATTTTTAGGGCAGTGAAAATCCTCTGTATGATATTATGATTATGTATATATGTCACTATACACTTGTCCAAACCTGTAGAATGTACAACACTGAGAGTCAACCCTAAGGTAAACTTGAATTTGGGTGATTAGGATGTGTCAATGTAGGTTTATCCTCAGTAAAAACTATACCACTCTGGTGAGTGATGTTGATGATGGGGGAAGCTATACATGTGTGGTGGCAGGGGCGGAGGAGAAATCTCTGTACCTTCCTCTCAACTTTGTTGTAAACCTAAAGCTACTCTTTAAAAAAAAGTCTTAAAAAAGAAATCATTAGTCTAAACTATAAATAGCTTCTAAAAATCAATAAGAAAAAGTTGAAGGCCCCATAAATAATTACATAAAGGATATGAACTGCCAATTTAAAAAGAGGAAAAACAGTGTTTTATATTGACATTTTAACTATATTAGTATGATGTTAATTAAAAGGAATGGTTTGCCTTCAAAATCAGTAACTAAAATATATATATACTGTTTAATGTTGATAAATGTGTAGATAAAAGAGCCCATTCCCACATTGCTAATGGGGGTGTATTGGTAAAATTAATAACTTACATCAAAAACCAAAACTATTTATAGTGTTGGATCTATTAATTCCAATTCTAGAAAATGATTCCTTGTTAATAATTTGAAATAATGAAAAATATTCATGTATAAAAATGTTTAAAACAACTCAGTTCATAATATTGAAATATTTAAAATAATGTGAATCTCTAGTAATAAGGGATGGTAAAGTGAAATATCACATGTAACATTAAAATTATGTTTCTGAAATGTTCTTAATGACAAGAGAAAAATGTATGTCAACATTTAGTAAAATCTTTTTAAATTTAAAAAAAGGTCTTAGAGAAGCACAGGAAAGGAGTAAGCAGAGTGATATCAAAAGGTTCAGATGGTTATGAGACGATGAGATTACGGGTGGCTATTTCTGTGCTCAGACTTTACAGTATTTTCCAGTTTCTTGAAAAACCATACACTGTTTTTAAGTCAGAAAAACATGTAAAAATTGTAGAAATTGTAGAAAGACATCTGCCAAAGATGTCAAATCCTACAGAGAGCAAGGGGAGTAGATTGTCTAAGAAGAAAGTCATTGGTGACTTTCAGGTGACAGTGTGAACAGTCCTGGATGTGGAAGGAGAGCAGTGCACTTAGTAGAAATTCGAAGAAGTGTTGGAGGGAGTTAGTGCAGACAGTGGAGGGGCTCTGCACACCACAAGCCCTGTACACAAGTAAATATCAAAGTTGACGGCCAAGGAAGGGTTGCAGATAGAATGGGACCTGGAGGAGAAAACAGAGTTCAATGAAGGTTTCTTTTTAAATAAATAACATTTAAGAATGCACCTCATATAGCGCTGGAGCACAGTCCTAGAAAAAAGCATCAAGGCAACAGGTACTAAATATAAAGCCTTCTTGTGTGTTCTCAGATATTATTTATAGTAATTGTATTTATTGAATTCAGTCAATTATTCAGTAGAGAAAGAAGTCTATGCATTTATAAATTAGACACATTTCCCTTTTTTTAAAAAAAAAAAACCTTTACAAGTTTGGGTTTCTGCTCCAAAATTTCAGGCATGGATTCTTTTATCATTAGATCTTAAATGATCTCTTTTTTGTATTTCTTTGACAGAGCTGAGAATGAAAAAATAAATATATAAATGAGACCTGCAACCTTTCAATTTCTTCCATATGACCAAAATGTAGATTTTATAATTTGACTGATAAACCATGCTGTGAGAAGTTTGGCTTTCTCAATCAATGTAGCTGTATGTAATGTCTTGGAATGTCAGTCAGTCACCAGATACTTTGTTAACATTCTCTGTTTGACAAGCATAGTTCCAGCTATGTGCTGGAAATACACTGGTGGATGAGGCCAAGGGTTCTGGTCTTAATGGAGTTTACAGTCTATTGGAAATAGGAGTACTAAACAAATAAGTGTGATTTGTTTATACTAAGCAAGTAAGTGTAAGTGTGAGGAATATAGGTTTCTACAAAGGGGGTGCATTTTGCTGTAGAGAACTGAGGAAATAATATTTAAACTGGAGTCTGAGGAATGAGTAGAAGTCATAGGCCAAGCTGGCAGAAGAGTGTCAGTGAACCAAATATATAAAGGGCCTAAGGCAGAAGGAAACCTGAAGTATTGTCTCACGGAGAGAATTTTAGCAGGCTGGGAGTGGGAAAGATGAGGCTGGGTATAGGCAAAAATGAGTCATGAAGTCTCATACACCATGGTAAGAACACAGCATTTAAATGGAAAGGCAACAGGAGTTCCCTGAAAAGGTTGAAGTTGGGAAGTCATATGATCAGATTATATTTTAAAAACATCTTTCTGGCTACACTGAAGGGCACAGTGTGGATGGGCAGTGGTGGGCAAAGTTGATGTGAGAAGAATGAGATCATTCTCTCAGAGAAAGATGAGACAAGTGGCCTGGATTGGGGGGTTGTCAGTGGGGATGGAGAGAAGAGCAGGGATTTCAGGCGAATGTAGGAGACAGCTGACAAAATTTGGGTCAGTGCTGTTCCATAGTAATATAAGGAGATCCATATGTATAATTTGAAGCTTAAAGGGAAAAATGTGAAATTAATTTTCATGATATATTTAATTTAACCCTATATCCAAATTTTATCATCTCAACACATATCAATATATAAACTATTGATGAGATACTTAATAATCTTCAAAGTCCAGAGTGTAATTTACACTTATAAAACTTTCAATTTGGACTAGCACTCTTGAAGAGTCCTACAGCCACATATGGCTAGTGGCTAAATATTTGGAGGAGCTGTGGGTTCAGATCCTGACTCTGATGCTTGTCTTTTATAATCTTCCATAAACTGGCAGCCTGCTCTGAATACCGCATTGCATCATTGTATGATTAAATGAAGTAATGTACATGAAAGTGAATGATGTTCAATAAAGGATTGTTCAGTATGAAAAACTGGTACTTGCCCATCTAGCCATTATCTTTATGATGCTAAAATAAGGGGCAATCTATTCAATTCACTGAGGAAAACTAGACCAACTGATTTTTTTCTTTATAAAGATGGAAAATAGAAACAATCGGTTGCTTACTACAAATAAATCCTAATTTACAATCGTTGGCATGGATTGTATCCTTAGGTAAGTGGTAGGCAATAAACAAGTAGGATGGTGAATCTTAAAATTATGTTTAATAGTTTTGTTTTTAGAAAACGTGACCTACTGGGGCACAATAAATTGTAACATAACATCATTTTTCATGTTCTGTAAGTTTTCATGGACAACTCTTTTAATGTGTGTGAATGCATTAAATCTCTAGCAAACACTACAGAAAATCCTGTTATCACTGATATTTGTAATGCTTCTGTGAAATGATTTATTTTAGAAACTAAAGTAAGAGTTTCCTTACTTTTGGTAGAGGTCACAAAGAATGCTCAGGTTGCTTTTGATTATACCTACCTGGTTGAGGAATTAAAATAGTTAACACATCAAAACAATTTTCAAATGCTTTCTGCTTTTTAAATCTATGGGAATTTTCCCGTGGACACATCAGAAGAGAATTTTGCTCAAGGCAACTGATTAATGAATCACATGATTCTCTAGGCAGCTTCTCTATCACAGACTGAACTTCTGTAGCTGGAGCAGCATAATTGAAGTGTGAGCTGCGTGTTGGGGAGATATCTGCTTTTGTCCCTCTAATCTATTTTCCAAATTGCAGGCAGTAATTTTTTCAAAATACTACTCTGATTAAGCCATTTCTCTACTTAACACATGGCAACGACTCCTCATGCTTTTACATTAAGACCATAGTCTCTAAGGTGGCCCACATGGCCCTGCACAGTACACCCACCTCTCTGTATTCATCTTGCAACTTGTCCCTCACATAGCTGCTCCTCCTTCCTGCCCCTCATCCTACACTCCTTGTTCTCAGCATTTCAGCCACAATGGCCTTCTGTGGTTCATCAGTGATACATTAGTTCCTCCTGCCAGAGCCCTTTCATAAATGGTTTCCTATGTTTGGAATAATCTGTTTCTATTCATCACCCTTTGCCTTTTACATTTTTCATATTGCAATAATTCTAGTTTCACATGATGTTCAAAGAAAGAATACAGGCATATTCTCTGAATCCTTTATTCAGTTCCCCAAAGGTAACATCTTGCAAAAGTGTAGCTGAATATCACAACGAGGATATTGACATTGATACAGTCAAGATCCGGAACATTTTCACCACCACAAAGATCCCTAATGTTGCTCTTTTATAACCACATTATCTCCCTTCCAGTGCTCCCACCTCCTACGAACCTCCACAACCACGATCTGTTCTCCATTTCTATAATTTGTAATTTCAAGCATGTTGAATAAATGGAAACATCAAATATGTAATCTATTGGGGTTGGCTTTTTTTTTTTTTTAAGTGGGATGAATATCAGAAGTCCCACTTTTTTTTTTAAAGTTAATTAATTTATTTATGGCTGTGTTGGGTCTTCGTTTCTGTGTGAGGGCTTTCTCTAGTTGTGGCAAGCGGAGGCCACTCTTCATCGCGGTGCGCGGGCCTCTCACTATCGCGGCCTCTCTTGTTGCGGAGCACAGGCCCCAGACGCGCAGGCTCAGTAGTTGTGGCTCACGGGCCCAGCTGCTCTGCGGCATGTGGGATCTTCCCAGAGCAGGGCTCGAACCCGTGTCCCCTGCATTAGCAGGCAGAATCTCAACCACTGCGCCACCAGGGAAGCCTGGGGTTGGCTTTTTTACTCAGCATAATTCTTTGGAGATTCATCCAGGTTGTTGTAAGGTGTCAATAGTTTAATACTTTTTATTGCGATGTGCCAGTTTTTTTAACCATTCATCCAGTGATGGACATCTAGATGCTTCCAATTTTGTACTATTATGAATAGAGCTGCTATAAACATCTGGGTACCTGTTTTTGTGTAAACATAGATCTTTACTTCTCTGGGATAATTGTCCAGAAGTGTAACTGCTGGGTCACATGGTAGTTACATGCTAAGGTGTTTTCTTTTGTTGTTATTGTTGTTTTTAACCTGCCAAACAGTACCAGAGTGGCTGCAGTGTTCTTCATTACCACCAGTAATATATTATCCAGTTTCTCTGCATCCTCACCAGCATTCGGTCTTGTCATTAATTTTTATTTTAGTCATTCTGATAAGTGTTTAGTAGTATCTCATTGTGGTTTTAATTAGCATTTCCCAATGGCTAATGATGTTAAATAACCTTTCACGTGCTTATTTGCCATCTGTATGTCTTCTGTGAAATGTTTCTTCATGTCTTTTGCCCATGTTTTAATCAGATTGTTTGATTTTGTACTGGTGAGTTTTGAGAGTTCTTTATTCTAGATATTTTGTTGGATATGTGGCTTGATTCTCCTACTCTGTAGCTTGTCCTTTCATCTTCTTAATAGGGTCCTATGCACAGTAAAAGTTTTATTTTTAATGAAGTCCACTTACTAATTTTTCCTTTTATGGATCACGTTTTTGGTATCAAGTCTAACAACTCTGTCTAGTCCAAGATATTGAAGATTTTCTCATTTTTTTTTTCTAAAAGGTTAATAGCTTCACATTTTACCTTTAAGTCTTTGATACATTCTGAGTTAATTTTGTGTTAGCAGTAAGACTGAGATCAAGGTTTATTTTATTGCCTAGATATGTCATTGTTTCGGCAATAAGTTGAAAGACCACCTATCCTCCCTTGAATTGCTTTTGAACTTTTGTCAAAACATCAGTTGGGGATACTTGTGTGCATCTATTTCTGTGTCCTCTGTTCTTTTCCATTGATCTGTGTATCTATTTGTCTAGCAATTCCACACAATCTTGATTACTGTAGCCATATAATGTCTTGAAATTGGGTAGGTGGATTCCTCCTATTTTATTGCTCTTTTTCAAAATTGTTTTAGCTATTTTAGTTTCTTTGCCTCTTCATATACATTTTAGAATAATATTGTCTAGATCTATGAAAAAAATCTTGCCTAGGTTTTGATATGAATTGCGTTATAGCTGTACATCAATTTGAGAAGAACTGATATCTTTACTATGTTGAGCCTTCCCATCCATGAACATATATGTCTTCATTTTTTTAGACTTTTTAATCTCTCTCATCAGTTGTGTAGTTCAAACACACAAGTCTTGTACGTTTTGTTGGATTTACATCTAAAATATTTCATTTCTAAAAAGCTATTTAAAAAAGTATTGTATGTTTAATTTTGTTGTCCACATGTTCAATTGCTAGCATATAAATATACAACTGCCCTCCTACATTCTTTTAGCCACAAATTCTGTTTCCTTTCATATGAAAATGGGTTGATTTCTTCTTCATTCATGCCTACTTTCACTGGGCATAGAATTCTGGGTTGGCATATCTTTTCTTTCAGCACCTGAGAAATATCCTGCCACTTCCTCTGACTTCTATGGGAGCTGATAAGGAATCTGCTGTTATTTTAATTGTTTTTTTCTCTATAGGTAAAGTGTCATTTTTTTTCTTATTACATTCAAGATTTTTGTCTTTAGTTTTCAGAAGTTCAATTATGATTGTTTCTTGGCATGAGTTTCTTTGTTTGCTTATTTGTTTTTTTTTGTTTCGGGTTCATTCAGCTTTGAACCTGTAGGCTTATGTCTCTTGCCAAATTTGGAAGCTTTCATCCAGTACTTTTTCAGCCCTGACCCCTTGCTCTTCTCCTTCTTGAATTCTCCAGTCAAGAATATTAGCTATTTTGTTATACTTCCACAGGTTTTCAAGACTCAGTTCATTTTTTTCAGTATATATTTCTCTGTTTTTCACATTGTATAATATCTATCTTTCTAACTTCCATTTCATTAATCTTTTCTTTGTTCCCTCTATTCTGCTGTTGAGCCAATTACTAAGCTTTTAATTTCAGTTATTATATTTTTTTCAGTTCTAAAGTTGCCATTTGGTACTACTTTATATGTTCTATTTCTTTATTGAATATTTCTATTTCTTCGATGAAATTTTCTAGTTTTTTTCATTTATTTCAAGCATGTTGGTAATTACATGTTGAAGCATTTCTATCACAGATGTTTGAAAATTGTTGTTAGATAATTCTAACATCTCTGTCATATCGTTGTTTGGCATCTACTGATTGTCTTTTTTATCCAGTTTGAGATCTTCCCAGTTCTTGGCATGACTAGTAATTTTAAATTGAACTCTGGACATTTTCCTATAATCTTCTGAGACTCTGGATCTTATTTAAACACTTTTTCCCTCAGACACCACTCCAGAGAGAAGGAAGGGAGGGGCACCACCTCATTACTGCCAACTAGAGGTAGAAATTCAGGTTCCCACACAACCTCCATTGATAGGTGTGACATGTGCGTGTGTGTGTGTGCGTGTGTGTGTGTGTTTATGTGTGGGCTCCTTGTTACTGCTGGGCAGGGGTGAGAGTTTGGTGATACAAGCTGTCTCCACTGACATCAGCAGATGTGAACTCATTATCTCTGAGTTAATGTGAAAGTTCTGACCCTCCACTCAGCCCCCAATGTGATTTCTACTGACACCATTGGGAGTGGGGGGTGGGTACTTATTACTGAAACCTGGGAATGAAAGTCCTATCTCCCTATCTGATTTTTTCTGACAACAACCTGGCATGTGTTTGCGGCACTTGTTACAAACTCTTGAGGGTATAAGTCTAGATGCCTCTCTCAGCCTTTGTCAGCATGGATGGAGGCATGGTTACAGCTCCTTTGTGATATTTGCCTAGAGTAGAATGCTTATTGTCTAAAATTTTTCTATTTTTTTACTTTTTCCTTTTCCTCATTTTTTTGGGGGCGTTAGAGATCAGGCTTTCACTGGGGATTTTTGTCTGTACTTACTGGTGTTTCTGGGTTATCAGCTTCTCATCTCCAAGTCTAAGATGTACAAGGTAGAAAGAAAACCCAAGGAACTTACTGTCATTCCTTGGGCCTTGTGGTCCCCAGCTCACTGCCTTCTTTTCTATACCTTTCAGAGCCTTCTGATGTTTGTTTTGTAGACAATGTCCAGGAATTTTAGTTGTACTTAGCATGAATAATAGGGAAACACATGTTTACTCCATTTTCCCAGAAGTGGTAGTGACCCTTGGCTTTTTAAAATATCCTTTGTTCTTTAGATTTTAGCTTAATATTCCTCCACCTGCAAAACATCCTCTCACTTCCCTTAGGGCCTAAGTCGTTTGAACATTAGAGACTCTCATAGAAGTATGCATTTCTGTTCTTCTTAGCATGTGTTTATAATAGAAATTTTAAATGAATTTGACTGATTATTTGATTAATGTGCTTCCTTAATTGGACTCTAAGAGTCATGTGTGTAGTGATCATGGCTGTGTTTTAGTTATTATTTTATTCACACTGCTTAGTAGTCTGCCTGGCATTAATAGTAGATTCTCAATAATCTTTGTAGAATGAATAAGGCAGTGCAATAAAGTAGAAAGGGCTTTAGTTTTGCAATTAAATTTTGCCACTTTACTAGAAGTGTAATCTTTATAAGTCTTTTTTGTCCTTTACTTTCTATTTTCTCACATGTTGATATTAAGTGATATAACATGTAAAATTTTTCACTCAATTCATCGGGTGGCATGATGACTTCCAATTTCCAATAGCTATTATTTCTCTTTTTCTGCTTTCTCTCTTTCTAGGAAGCTTCAGTCTTGCTTTTTTGTTTGTTTTACTTTTTTTTTTTTTCTTTTTTTGGTGACAAGCACAGTGCCCAGGACATGATGGAAACTCAAAAATCATTGAATGGAATTAAATTGATATGCTTATTATTACTTAATGGAACTTACATGAGTTTTCTGATATAACATCACATACCTAGGAAAATGTAAATAAAAAGAACTAAAATTTATAGGGGGAAAGAATTTTGTTTAGAAGTGAAAAGCTGTTTTGTCAATAATTCACCCTTGAACTAGAAGAGTAGCAGGCTGAAAATAGTAAATACATTTCAAGGAAAGAGTACAAATATTTATTCTATAATAAATGCCACAGGACGTTTCAAGAACAAGTCCATTTGGAAACATAAAAAGAATGTGAACTGTGTTTAGAGGCCAAAAAGTCCTCTGAAAAAATAGATAAAAGAATTATTGTCAAATGGAATCAGTTTTATCTCTTAGAGTCAGGAAAAGGGAACAAGGAAAAACGGACTTCAAAATACATACTTGACACTGCTCATGGGGGAGAAAAAGAGAGAGAGAAAGAAAAGGGGTTCAAAGCCTTTTGCTGACCTTTTTCTCAGCAGATCAGGTCTGGGGCCTGGGTTTGCAGCACTGCCCACAGGGTGACTGTAAAGGGATATCCTTGGGGCTAAGAATGCCTATTGAATTTTGGCCAGTGTGATATACACAGCATAGCAGATGGCCCGTCTCCTGAGAAAGCTGTAATTTACGGTTGTAAGAAAGGAAGAGAAAATCACAAAGAAATCCAGAACATCTCTGTTCAGATGTGAATGAAAATGCTGAGACAGTGAATGTGTATAAATGATGGTAAGTTTTTATTGAAGATATACTATGAGCTTGGTACTGCTCTATAAGCTTTACATGAATTAAATCATTTGCCCTATTATGACTGGTGTTCATACCATGACATTCATGTCGGGATATAGAAGTTACAACATTCTTGTAGGTTTATTAATACTATCTCTCTTCTCAGGTTGGAAGTTGGGAGATGATGTTTGGGATGGGAGAAGAGATACTTTACACTCCACTGCTATGCTTTCTGTATGGGTAGAACTGTTCCCCCAACATTCATATCCTGAAGTATTAAACCCCAGTACCTCAGAAAGTGACCTTATTTGAAAATAGGGTTGTCGCAGATGTAATTACTTAAGCTGGGGTCACAGTGGAGTTGGGTAGGACTTAATTTCTGTTGTTTAAGCCACCTAGTTTGTGGTACTTTGTTTTGGCAGCCCTAGCAAACTAACATACTTTCCCTGGAGCACTGACCTTCATAATTTTGAAGCTTATGTATCCTTTTGAAAATATAAATCGAACAATGGAACTTCTCTCTTGAAAAATGCAAATAGCCACAACTTCACGTACAATTTCCAAAGTTCACAGGCGTTCTGCCGTCCATCTACAGATCCCACCCCCAGTCTCAGGTCAGACTGAGAACCTTTGTCCTAGAGTCCGTGTGACCTCACCTGACCCCTTTCTTAGGCGATGCCTCCTGAACACATGGCCCTGCACTGAACACTTCCCATGAAAAGAACCACTCTTTACTATGCCACAGTATCCTACAACAACAGAGGGCAATTCTGCTCTCAAGAGCCGGTCCCGTGGAGCTGTGACTCACATCAGCGTATTCAACTTAGAGATACCATGGGCCTTACCACAGTCCCCTGCTAAAGCATACAGCTGCTTTTCTATGTCCTTTTTCTTGTTTTAAATTAAAACAATCTTCCTCTTGTAATTGCTACATGTAATTTATAGGGCAAGTGTAGAAATAGGGAGAGGAAGCCGTTGCTGATTTGGCGTGCTGTAGGGAAAGAACTTGAGCTCAAAGGGACTACTTCTATTTATATTTAAAACTCCAAATATAATTTTGGGGGCTGTGGGGTATAAAGAAAAGCAAAGAGACTGGGGAAGTGGTTCCTGAAAGGATAGACGGGCTCTTGCAGAGAATGTGAGAGGGAGCCAAAAACTTACTCTGCTTCCTTCACCCTCTACTTGGCACTGTGAGTTTCTGCACATATTCTGGATCTCACAGAGTATGTTCTGTGTGCATGAGGCTGAAAGGCTTTATGACGAGAAATGCAAGAAGCACCTGCCTACATCCTTCTCTGTGTGTGTTTGTAGCTGTGTCTTGCTGTCTAGAGGTTGGCTTTCTCCTCCTGCTCAAGTAAGACATATCTCTGCTGCTGTGGTGAAAACTCTGTGAAACTCAGTCTGTCTTCTGTTGTCATTTGCTAGACACAGATAGAATTGCCCTCGCCGTGGCTCCATGTTATCCTTGAAGAATGTCTGTTACCTGTGTTTATATGATTCTTCTCTGTCATTCGCTTTGCAGAAGAGATACCTTGTCTTGATATTGCCAATGCCCCTCATATATCGACTCACAAGAGTGAGTCTGTGTTTTTCAGCTGTCATTATTACCTTCAAACAAACATTAAACACAGTCTGGCAGATAATCTGGTCTGCACGTGAAATGAGATTTCAGAAAGCCCAGTTGCACCTGACATTTGCTGCCATAGGATGGAGGGATCATCATTTGGGATTCTTCCTCTCGTCCTGCTCTTCCCCAGTACTGGCCTCTCTGTCTGGAATGATCAATTATTTGTGCCTGTGGAAATCCTGCTCACGTTTAACCACCTGAGGCACATGCCACCTTCAGGAAGCTAGATCTCTCAACTGCGTGGGATTTTGACATTTCATGATTTTCCTTAGGTCATAGTATGATACTTAGGGTGAATCTGTCTGCCCATGAGATCATAAGGTCCTGAGGACAATGCCTGGCCTTATTCATTTTGCAGTCTCCCTCAGTACTTCACACATGATGCTCACAACAGAGTACTTTGGGTTTTTTATTCCTGAAGCCTTCTAACACCTGGCTCTGCCACTTAGTCTTCCTACATTAATCAGAATTTGGGTTGGCTTTTGAATTTGAGGTAGAAAGTACTTTGGCAGATGCAAACTTGAAGAATGTAGGCAAAGGGACATCAAAAGAGATGCCGGTCACTATCATTTACTGAGATCTTACAGAATGCCATGAAAATGTAGTAGGAATTTATAAGACAGGAAAATAGAGAGTAAGGGAGCAAGTTGAAATGGGGACATTTAGAATAAGTTAAAGATTGTAAAATATTTAGATTTATATAGCAGTTTGCTTTCAAGGAACTTAAAGGAATTACAGTAATATAGGCACAGGTCAATCTCTTGCTATAAATTTTATAGCAGAAACAACATAATGCCTGAAATCAAATGAGAATTCAGTTATTTGTGGGATGAAGACGTGATGTACTTGGAGCTTTGGAAGAAAGAGGGTTGATTAAAGAAGACCACTGGCCTGCCAGAGGATGGTAGAAAGCCAAGACTCATTTCTAGACTTTAGCCTTACTCAACTTACGGAAGATACACGGAGGAGAGGGGTGGAAAACAGCGGTGAGAGTTAATCAGATTATGAATAGGGTGAAAAGATAGATATGATGTTAGTATAAATGCAAATTATTGGCCCCTGGCTATAATCTGCTTAGTTACAGAGGCAGCACCGCTCCCCTCCCCAAAACTTGAGTTTTAGATATGCTGTAATCTAACAAATCTGATAGTAGGAAGTTTTTTATAGTGATAAGAACACTTAAAATGAGACTTACCCTCTTAATAAATGTTTAAGCATACAATACAGTGTTGCTAATTATAGCCACAATGTTTTACAGCATATACATGGAACTTAATCATCTTGCATAACTGCTTTTTAAGACATGCCTCAGGCTGCCTTAAATCAAGATAGCCATCCCTTCCGTTAGGCCTCTCACTGGAAAAAAGAAGCACTTTGAGTAATCCACAGTGAGTAACCCTAAAATAAGACTGATAGTGTTCTTTTTCTCTGGATGTAATGCAGAGTGGGTACAAAAATGTGTACAGGAAGTTGTATATATTGACAGAAAATTATAGTGAGAGTGGAGAAGGGAAACAGCCCAGCTTACCATCATTTGTTTGGTAAATATTTATCCAAAACTAACTACGTGTCAGTAAATATCCCTGTGGTGGGAAACACATTGGTACGTTTGGGAAATAATAAGGGCGATTTGGCTTAGAGCAGTAAAAAAAATGGGAGAACAGGATAGTAGGAGATAAGATCTGAAAGGTGGCCTGGGCCAGATCAGGAGGCAGTAAGCAGCTGGGTTTTGTTCTAAGTGTGATGCCTGGACCCTGGAACCTTTTGAGCGGAGGAGTGACATAACCAGATTTAGTTTTTACAAGCTCTGTCTGCCTGCTCCATGGAGAATGAAGTGTGGGAGGGCAGGCACAGAAGCAAACCGGGGAGGCTGCTGCATTTACTGAGGTGAGAGTTAATGATAACACACAAGGATGGTGGCAGGGGAGGCAGCAAACGTGACTGGTTTAGGAAATGTTCTGATATACATAAGCTGACAAGACTTGCTGATAGATTTACTGTAGGGGAGACGGAGAGAGAAGTCAAAGATGGCTTCTGGGTTTTCAGACTTAGCAACTGAGTCAGTTAAAGACGACTGAAAGGAGAAGGCTCTGGAGGGGTGATTAAGGCTGCTGCTTTGGGCAGATGCTTAATAGACACCCAGTGGAGGTGATGAGTAAGCTATTGGATATCAGCCTGGGATTCAGGGGGAGGTCAGGGCTGGATATATACCTTTAGTAGTCATTAGCAGAGAGATGGTATTTGCACGCGGGGTCTGGGTGAGACCATACAGAAGAGTGTTGATAGACGAGGAGATGGACCCCTGGACTGAGTCTCGTGGCACTCTAGTAATTAAAAGCAGGAAGGAGAAAAGGAGCAAGCAAAGAAGGCTGCGAAGGAGAGGCTGCTGAAAAGGCAGAAGCATTAGGAGGGTAGATGTCAAAAACAAGAACATGTCCAATGCTGCTCACAGGTTGAGAAAGGTGAAGTTGGAGAGGTGACCACTGGGCAGGGCAAGATGAAGGTGCTGATAAATTGAAGTGCGTTGAGTGGATAGTAAGAAGTGAGGAAACTGAAATAGCTATTTCAACTAGTTTTAGCCATAGAGGGAGCAGTAGATAGAAACAGGGAAACTTCACCCATCGTAACAGGAGGGAAGGTGGAATTTAAGGGTATGGATGCAGGTTAAGGTTGACTTGATTTTGAAAACAAGAAGTTGTTATTTTCACATTACAAGAAAAATGGAAAACAACTGTATTTTTTTCAAAAGCGTTCATCACCATATTTGTTGCCTGATGAGATGTTAGATCACAGAAGAATGAAAACTGCAATAGGGCTTGTGAATATTCACTTGGTGTAAATTTGTTTTCATGCTTCACGTTCATACGCAAGTTGTTTAAATCAGTCATTTTAGTTTTCAGAAAAGCTTTCTAGTCAATTCTGTATAGAAAAGTAAATAATACAAGAACATTTTAAATTGCTGTTTGGCATCAACATGAAATAAAATTATGCTTTGATTACTCTCTTCTGTCCCACGAGTCTCTCTAGAAGTATAAAAATACAATAGTGGGGCTTCCCTGGTGGCGCAGTGGTTGAGAATCTGCCTGCTAATGCAGGGGACACGGGTTCGAGCCCTGGTCTGGGAAGATCCCACATGCCGCGGAGCAACTGGGCCCGTGAGCCAAAACTACTGAGCCTGCGCGTCTGGAGCCTGTGCTCCGCAACAAAAGAGGCCGCGATAGTGAGAGGCCCGCGCACCGCGATGAAGAGTGGCCCCCGCCTGCCGCAACTAGAGAAAGCCCTCGCACAGAAACGAAGACCCAACACAGCCCAAAAAAAAGAAAAAAAAAAAATACAATAGTGGAATATTCAGTGATAACAGGTAATTCTACAAATGATCATGCTTCTGAATTATGTATTGCAGTAAGCATAAATAAATAAACAAAACCCAGCTTGCTCTGGTCAGTCTTTGCAATATTCAGAATTTTAATGCTGTGTTTGCCTCTGCTTTGCTGAGTAACAGTGGACTAGGAATTTAGCTATTCTATGACCACTCAAATATATAAAATTGTTGACAAGGGACCAGTATTTTAAGAGCTCAGTGTTCTCTTAATGAAGCGGTGTTAATACATTTTCTTCTAATTTCGGTATCATAGTAAAATATATGTAACATGAAATTTACAATGCTAACCAATTTAAATGAAGAGTTAAGTGGTATTAAAGACATTCATACTGTTGTGCAACCATCACCGCCATCCACATCCAGAACTCTTTTCATAATAATATGGGATGTTTCCTGAATTTCCTGTATGACATCGTTGAGCAGGTGTCATGCTAATCTTCTCTGTATTGTTCCAATTTTAGTATATGTGCTGCTGAAGTGAGCACTGTACTCACTGAAGTGAGTACACATTTTAATGAAAACTTATTTACATAAAGAAGAAAAATTTATAGAGACTGTCAGTCTGAAAGACAAGCAAGATCCGTTTAATGACTATTATAAAAATAAGGGCTTTGATCAATTCTATAATGCTCCCTATCAGAGTATTGAGGCATGGAAGGTGAGTAAAATACCTTCTGATTCTACTCGCGGAGACAGAATATAGGGATAGGTTATCTGACCCAAAATGATCATTGCTGTATTTTCCTAATTTATCTGGTTGAAAATGAAACAACTGAAAAGTGATTCAAATCTAGATTAAATGAGTTCTTAATATATGCCAGGCACTATGCTAAATAATGCACAATGCATTGTCCAGCTTAATTCAAAAAGAATGCAATGAGGTAATTCCCTTATTTTCATTTTAAAGATAGTAAAACTAAGATTCAGAAATAGTAGTATAATTAACTACACATGGTCTTACAACCAGTAAGCTATGGGTGAAAGACATGGCTCTGGGTCCGCCTGCCCATATAGCCCTTGCTCTTAATCTCTGAGATCTGTTGTGTCTATTTTGAAGTGATGGAAGACCACATCTGCCCCCCACTTTTTCAATTTGTGGCCTTAGACAGCCTCCACAAACACATCCTGTTCTTATGAACACATTAGTTTTGCTTGTGCAATCATTTATATGCTGAACAATGATACATACCTCACCCAGGTTTTGAGTTGAACTCTCACTATTATCTCTAAGTGTTTTACAAGCGAACATTTTCTCGATAGCTACACTCAAGATTTGTGGTTGGGAGGATTGAGAAAGATTTCATCAATATTCTCTGGTGCAGTTTCTCTGTATTCATGCTCATAATTTGCTGACTTCTGGAATGATGGCTTTGAAATTAGAACATCTCTTGAAACAAAACTGCTGTGCCAGAAGACACCATTTAGAATTCCATTACAGCCCTGATGTACAAACATTCCTGCATCTACATTTTGATCCCAACACCTGTTATGCACTAAGAGATGTATCTATTTCCAGAATTTGCCCTAGTGGAGCTTTACTATCACCCACTATCTAATTCAGGAAGCCCTTAAATATTTGTCAGCCGTTGGTGAGGTTTCTGCTTGTTTTATTTAGACTTTGTGGGCTTTCCTCACACAGTGCTCCCACTCCTGTTATTTTTCTTTTAATTTATTTTTTATTTTATTTCTTTTTGGCTGTGTTCCATCTTCGTTGCTGCGTGCGGGCTTTCTCTAGTTGTGGTGAGCGGGGGCTACCCTTCGTCGCAGTGCGCGGGTTTCTCATTGCGGTGGCTCCTCTTGTTGTGGAGCACGGGCTCTAGGCACGTGGGCTTCAGTAGTTGTGGCTCTCAGGCTCAGTAGTTGTGGCTTGCAGGCTCTAGAGCGCAGGCTCAGTAGTTGTGGCTTGCAGGCTCTAGAGCGCAGGCTCAGTAGTTGTGGCGCACAGGCTCAGTTGCTCTGCGGCATGTGGGATCTTCCTGGACCAGGGCTCGAGTCCGTGTCCCCTGCAGGAGGATTCTTAACCACTGCACCACCAGGGAAGCCTTCCACTCCTGTTATTTACTAGCAACTCTCTGTTGTGGAAAGAGCATGGTTTTAGAAGACACCCCTGACCCTGGTTTGACTTTGACTCCTCCACTTATCGTACATAATGCACAATTATGTTCAACTATTTTTGATTTCTAAGATTACAGACATAATTTTAGATTTACCTATGATCAAGTAAAGATTTATACAGTTGAGTGAAAAAATATTTCATGTTTGTTGGGGGGAGCAGTAGAGGGGATTGGTAAAGGGCTTTAATTTTACCCCAACCAATCTAAGTGGTAAAAGAAGCTGGTCTGGGTGAGCTCCGTGTTCCTCTCATGTGTCCTTCCTTCCCACACTCCTTCTGTTCTCCTGCCTGAACTTCCCCCAGCAGACCTGACCAGCCACAGGCACCAGCCCATAGTTCAGGTTAGATACATGTGGGCAGGAGGGTAGAAGTAGGGGATGACTTTCCCAATCCCTTTCCTTTTACTCCCCTCCTTACAACCTGGATTCTGTGCTGCTGGAAAATGTATCCGTGCACTGAGGCCCTCGGACAACTTTACCGTTTCAGAAGCCAGGCTGGCTTTTCTCTTCATTTACAATTTTGTAAATTCTGAGAGAATTGTTTTTTATTTATTTAAGAAAATGTGGTATATACATACAATGGAGTACTATTTGGCCTTAAAAACGAAGGAAATTCTGCAATATGCTATCACATGGATGAATCTTGAGGACATGATGCTAAGTGAAATAAGCCAATCACAGAAAGACAAATACTGCATGAATCCACTTATATAAAGTAAGCCAAATTCATAGAACCAAAGTGTGGAATGGTGGTTGCCGGGGTCTGGCGGGAGGAGGGAATGGGGAGTTACTAATCAATGGGCATAAAGTTTCAGTTATGCGAGATGAATAAGTTCTAGAGAGCTGCTGTACAATGCTGCACCTGTAGACAACAAATGCTGTATTATACACTTATAAATTTGTTAAGAGGCTAGTCGTCATGTTAAGTGTTCTTGCCACAATAAAATAAAATTAGAGAAAAAAATAGCTGCTTTTTAAATCTAGATTTCCAGTGGAGAAGGCTAGATTGCACTTGAGTTACGCTTAAACTTCCAAAATGCATCTGGGCTCTCTAATCCGGCAATTTTTCATACCCAGCATGTAATTTAACTGTGCGGAGCTGAAGAGCTGACTTTCTGGGGCTTGCTGTGCTCTTTTAGATTATGTTACCCAGAAAAAAAATCCTGACCAAGCACCATAAACAAAATACATCTTAAAATCAGGGCTATTGCTTAAATGAATAAACTTTTGAATGCATAAAGATATATGATATTTCCCATGTTATCATTTAGGAGATGAAATACTACTTTGAAGTTTGAGTTTCCTTCCCCCCCCCTAACTTTCCATTACTTTCTGAAGTTTGTGCCAAATATAATTCTTGATAAAGCAGACACTGTTTCTTCAACATGAGCAATTCTCAATGTTTTCAGCTTCTAATTTTGTTGCCTCAATTTTAATTGTAATTTGTGTTTTCTGAGCCAGAATTGTTCCAAATGAGCACAAAAGTTTCCATTGTTTGGTGTCTTACAAAATGAGTACGCCTGAGTTGCAGTCATTACAAGCCTCACATGGGTCGTTTTTGTTGTCCCCCTGGGCCCCCTCCACCCCGACTTTTCTTTTTTACATGAGTTAGCTAAGAAGAAGCAGCTATTTGAACAATTTATTTAAATAGAAAATGAGTGACTATGTGTCCCCTAGAAAGATGGTCAGATGTGTTTTTAAATTCTGAATGCTACAAGTAAATTTAGCCACAGTGCATTGCTTTCTGAATGTTTCCAGAATGGAACACTGTGCTTTGATTGTTGCTTTGGGAGTCTCATTAAGACTCTAAAAGGTCAAAGGGTTAAGGACTGGAGCAAAATATGTTCACTTACAATACACACAGCACAATCAAAATGCAGAAATCAGCTACATACATGATGTGTTTCTACCAGAGTATTCGTATAATAAAGAGCCCTGTTCTTGTCTAAATGGTTGTATTTATTCTACCAAATATCTACAATGTTGTTACTAGTGGAGAAATATTTCAGATTGCCAATTGTTTGCTTCATAAACTAATCTCTGAACAGAGGATGATGTTGGAATCAGATATTTTTGCCATAAAATGAAATCGCTATCTCCATAGGTTTTCCTGTCTTAAGAGATAGACATTTTTCATAAGGCCTCTGCTCTAACGCACACTTTAAAAATTTCATGAGGTGAAGACAGAATGCAATGATTTTGGCCCCTGGAAAATTGCCCTTGAAGGAGGACATCAGATTTTGACAAAGAATACATTAAGAATACAAACTAACTTAAAACTCAGTTTTCCCAGAAGAGTCTGCTCTAGCTTGAAAGTTAATTATCTCAGGTACATTTCAGTAATTTGTTTCTGCTGGTAATAGGAGATTATTTTCATGCGAATGTGATAATATCCTAGAGAGGAATCGGTGGGAGTTTTCCTTTAATTTGAATTTAGCCTTTAATGTTTTCCTGCTCTAACATATTAAGAGGATAGCATAATTTTAAACACCTTGATACTTAGTTTTCCACATTCCATATTTTAGCTTTTATTTGCTTTGGCTCTTGAATATCTCAAAAATTATAATGAAGTCACCTCAGAAGTTTCCTTTCTGTGTCCATAATTGATTGCTATAGTACTTAATATTCTTATAAGGATTAAGAACTACCATATTTCAGGGAGTGGTCCAGGTGCTAACAATTCAACAGTGAAATACAGATAAAAATCTCTGCCTATATGGGCCTTTCATTTTCGTAGGTATGTCTATACCCAAGTTTATCCTTTTTACCTCAACCTCCAGCAAAAATTTCAAAAATTTTCACCAATCTTAGAATTTTAAAGATTGTATAACTTTTTGAAGAAATCACTATGAATTATTTTCAATCTGAGGATACAGTGTTCATGGTGCTCCTTGGAGGTGAGGACTAAATCAATGCCATTTAATGTTTTTATTAATGAATAAGATCAATGATTTTTAAATTGTGTCCTTTGGATCGCCAATGTCAGAGTCCGTTCAGGTGGTGGTCACCATCCCTGAGATCCAGTTCACAGATCCTGATTCAGAATATCAAGGTGCAGATCAGGAATCTGCATTTTTAAGTAGCAGTCTAAGTGATCCCTACACACGCTGAAGTCTAAGACTCAATTACTAATTTAGACAAAGAGCTGAAGAAAGTGAGTCTTAAATTAGAAAATGACCACAAGCAATTGGACAAAAAGGCTTGACCCTTGTGTATTCTCAGTACATAAACTGGTGCGAAAGGGCAAAAAAGTTATTTCCTGAGGAACTGGCACCAGAATTTCTCCTAGAGAGAAGACTGTTTCTTGTTAAGGAAATACTTTGATGTCTGCTTGGAGAGAGAACATGAGCCTATGAGAATAAATGTCACCGAGGCACAAAGAGAAAACAAATTCGAAACAAGATTGGAGGTGCTGGGGAGGGGAGACTGAAGAGAGAAACAGAGAACCACACATCTTGGGGAGAGGCTGGCCACTAGTGGAAATGGCCTAAAAGGTGTCTAAGACTGAATTTTTAGGCATTTGTGGGGTTGTGATATAAACTCCTTTTTTCTTCCCAAATACTCACTGATGGCTGCTACACACACAAGAGCCTGATATGAGCGGTTTTCAGGGGAATCAAATGAAATCGGTGGAGACCTGTGTTGAGATTAAAGAAGAGCAGGGAGGCTGGAGGAACACCTAGCCACCAGAAGCTGAAGATGCAGGATTCAGAAGGGAGAACTCAGAGCCAGAGAGCTGGGAGAAACGGCAGGGAACTTTCAGAAATTCAGAGGAAGACAATCATCTTCCCATTGAATGAGGAGCTGGGGTTTCAAGCTAATCGTATACAGATCTTGAGGGGTAGGATGACCCAAGTGGACACTGGGCATTATGTTTAGTTACTGTTTTATGGATTATGCCTTATCTTTTCGTCTAGGTTCTGAGTTTCTAGTTAGAGGAGTATTCTTGTCTTTTTTATTATTAATCACTTTTCTGCATGGTATATTTTGCACACTATAGGCTGCCACACGTTTATTGAAATTGTTTTGTGCTAGAGTGAAAAGTGTAGTGGATTGTGAATGAAGAGTGTCCTAGATTTATGATCTTTAGTTTATTCCCTTGTGGACCTTTTAAGTTCTGGGCCCTTAAGTCTTATAGACACTTGTAGAAAATAACTTGTCTATGCCTTTATTCCTGGAATGTCTGAGTTACTTGATATTTACTATTTCAGTGGAATGAAATGGTCATTCCTTTAAAATAACATCTATAAACTACTTTTCTATGTGAAAATATATGATAGTTTAATTTCCTAAAGTTAGTTTAATTTCCCAGCAAGTATTTCAGACCTTATACATACTCTAAAGCCTTATGATTATTTTAACTTTGTGAGTTAAAAATTTGTGGCTAAGCTCATTACATTTTTAATGCTGGAAGTACATTTATTTTCCTATGAAGATTCTAAATATTTAGAGTAATTATACTTGGCATCTAGAATTCTGTTGGAGGATGCATTAAAAAATACTACTTGGCACTTCTATGGGTAAATAAATCAAAGCATAAGTAAGTAGGTAAAGCACAGAATGGCATTTTATCTTTGGAATTCTGGTCATAACTCTAACAGTAATTTCTGTGGTGTGAGAAATTCCCTTTAAATATTTTCATCTGCAAGAGAGCTTTTCTGTTGAACTTACATATATTAGTTTACAACAAAGACTTGAAATAAGTTACAATCATTCCTCAGTATCCCCAGTGGATTGGTTCTAGGACCCCTAGAGATACCAAAATCTGCAGATGCTCAAGTCCCTCATAGAAAATGGCATAGTATCTCCATATAACCCACACACATCCTCCCGTATACTTTTATCATCTCCAGATTACTTATAATACCTGACGCAATGTAACTGCTATGTAAATAGTTGCTGAGCATGTGGCAAATTCAACTTCTGCTTTTTGGAAATTTCTGGATTTTTTTTTCTTAAATATTATTGATCTGTGTTGGGTTGAATCCAAGGATGTGGAACCCATGGATACCAAGGACCAACTGTATACGCAAATAAGTCAGTGAGAATATATTTATGCTATGCTTTTATAACCAACCACCTTGTGTGGCAGGCAATATTATTTCCACTTCATACTTGAGTGTGGCAGGCAGGCAGGCTTTAGGATGAACTCCAATGAGCCACAGTTCTCTCCTGATTATTTGAGTGTGGGCTGGACCTAGTGACTTATTTCTAAAGAACAGAATATGGAAAAAGTGATGGGATATTTTTCAAGACTAGGTTACAAAGAAAAGGTAGCTGCCATTTTCCATTTCCTTTCTTTCTCTCTCATAGGCTTGCTCTGAAGGAAAGCAGCTGCTGTGTTGTGAGCTGCCCTATGGAGAGGTCCATGTGATAAGGAACTAATATCTCCAGTCAATGGCCAATGAGGACCTGAGGCCTGCCAACGGCCATATAGGTGGTTTGGAAGTACATCCAGTAGGGCCTTGATATAACTAGACCTATGCTTTGATTATAGCCTTGGGAGCTAACGTGAGCCAGAGGCACCAGCAAAGCTGCATTTGGATTCCTGACCCAGAGAAAAATAGATAATAAATATTCATTTTTTTAAGCTGCTACATTTTTGGGTAAATGGTTGTCTTAGTCCATTCAGGCTGCTATCACGTAGTACCACAAACTGGGTAGCTTATAAACAACAAAACTTTATTTCTCACAGTTTTGGAGACTGGGAAGTCCAAGATCTAGGTGCCAGAAGATTTGGTGTCTGGTGAGACTCACTTCCTGGTTCATAAGGCATCTTATTGTGTCCTCACATGGTGAAAGGGCCAAGAGAGCTATCTGGAGTCTCTCTCATTAGGGCACTAATCCCATTTATGATGGCTCTGCCCTCATGACCTAATCACCTTCCAAAGACTCCATTTCCTCATACTGTTACCTTTGGGGTTTATGACTTCAACATATGAATTCTGGGGAGACATAAACATTTAGTCTATAGCCCTTGTTATACAGCAATAGATAAACTATACATGAGGAAACTGAGTATCAGAAAGGTCATATGATTTGAACAATGTATCAAATGTAAAGAATTGAAAACTCAACGGTTTTCTGACCACTTGGTCAGAGAAGGGCACTGAGGAGGTGGCATTAAACAGATACCTAAACGAACTGAGCCACGTGGACATTTGGGGAATAAGTGTGCAGGCAGAGAGACAGGCAAGGGCAAATGCTCTGTCATGAGAACACTGGATCAGCATCAAGGCCAATGTGGATACGGAAGAGCAAACTAGAGAAAGATACAGGGGATGAACTCAAAGAGATAGGCAGAGGCCAGATTATGCAGAGCTTCCCAGCCGTGGTCATGACTTTGCATTTTGTTCTAATTCTAGGGGGAAGACATTAGGGTATTTTAAACAGAGAAGTGATATGATTTGATGCACTTGTTAATATTTGTGGAGAATGGAAAGAGAAACAACAGGAGGAGTAAAGACCCAGTAAAAAGATTTCTTGAGGCAGATAACTTGCCTGGTTGAGTGTTAATGATTACTTGGACTAGAGGTAGGAGTGAAATGGTAGTAAATGGTAGATTGAGTGCTTGGAAATTGAAGTAGTTTTTATTTCTGGTTGCTTCTATGGACATTTTTGTCAAAGAGCTTGCATTTTTGGAAGGGAGGTTTAATTGTGACCAGAATGCAATCTAGGTTTTTGACTACTGGAACTTAATGGTTTTGAAATTATGGCTGTGCTCTGCTTTAACCAAATTAGATGAGCAGTCTTGACTGAAGGCACTCAGACATAGGAGAATACTTAGAGTCAAGGTCTGTATAAAGGCATGATACAGGTTTGGAATTCCCCTTAGATTTTGAGCAGGTAACCATGAGTGTTGGAAAGAGCCAACACTTATTTCTTTGCTTTTGCACTACACAAACTGAAGTTAGTTTTTGTTTTCCTCTCATTATCCTTTTGACCAGCTTTCTTGGGAGATCCCAGAGAACTCTCCTAACAGTTCACATTTTATAATTGCTCTTTTTCTAAGAATGGGTATGTATATATATATATGTACACACACACACAAACACATACAAGGGAGAGATGGCACAATTTATTTTTGATTTTGTTGTGTATGAGAACACACATTCCTAAATAATATGGAGAGACTGTCTAAGTTTGGATGTTGGTTGAGATCCCCAGGGATCCAAACACTGGCACTTTTATTTTGAAATGTCCTATTGCTGCCTCATGAGCATTATCCTCACATTTTCTTCTCAAAGGTGAATTGGAGTCTTTCATTCTTTACATCTATCTCACTAGGGGGACTAGAGTTGAACATGGTTCAGGAGAGCTCTTTGTGTACTTGATTTCTTCACAAGCTTTGTTTTGGAAAAAAAAAAGGTAAAACTCATCTCCTAATTTTGAGTCTTTTCATCTTAAAGCAAGAAATTATGTGGTAAAATTTCAATAAGCGACACTGAAATATATTTCCCTTTTGATAAGTGTAACTGCCTTTTTCAGATTTCAGAAATAAGGTCTAATATGTATTCAGTATAAATGATATGAAACATTCATTTGTCTATGGGGTGTGTGCCAGATTTAAAGTAAAACATCTTAAAACCCACAGGTCAATTTCCTCAATAATAAATTAATGTAACTATGGATTTTAAAATAAATACATTCTTGGGGAATAAAATAAATGATATTTGAGAAGTTACTGATTATTTATTGAAGGTATTGTTTATGTTAAATGCTTTATGCTAAGTGAAATAAGTCAAAGACAAATACTGTATAATAGCACTTACATGTGGAATCTCAAAAATACAACAAACTAGTGAAAATAACAGAAAAGAAGTAGGCTCACAGATATAGAGAACAGGCCAGTGGTTACCAGTGGGGCGGGGAGGGGCAATTTAGAGGTGGGGGAGTAGAAGGTACAAACTACTGGATGTAAGATAGGCTCAAGGATGTATTGTACAACACGGGGAACACAGCCAATATTTTGTAATAATTGTAAATGTAAAGTAACCTTAAAAATATTAAAAATGCAGTTTAAGCAGTATTTTCCCAGCATTTTACCAACTAGGATCTCACCCTATTCACCATTCCTTGATCATCTACTACATTTAATCCACCCCAAATGAATAATGGTCCTGCAAGCAGTTGGTTGAATCTACCTACAGAACAGGCATTTCACACAGAAAACATATGTTATTTTACGTCTCTCGGATTGGAGAAACGTTATATCATGATGGAAATTGGAATAATTCCAGCTTCAGAAGTGTCCTCTAGAATTCCCAAATGTCACAAATTTCCATTTCAGAGTGGTGGTATCATAATTTATAAACTGCTAGGGAATAAAAAAAGGGCTAAACAACCATTAGGTTGGGTGTTAATATGTAGAGGTATGTTATTTGTGCCTTTCCCCATTATACAAAAGCAAAGGTTTTTCATTATGTTAGCACAGTTAATTTATTATTTTCAAGCTAGTGCCTAAACTTCTGGAACACAAAAATTAATGGGCTCTTGGAAACCCTCTCTGAATAGTCCCAAAGTCAATGGTGGCTCTTCCCATCTGTCATCTTAATTTGTAGTATGTCTCCCAGATGCATTAAAACAAAGATATACACTAAACTTCCTTGCATTCCCATTGGCACTAAGTACAAAAATAAGAGTAGTCATAAATGAATTATTTACAAGAAAACTCCCAAACTTGCCAAACTGGAAGCCCTGATTTAAAATAAACTGGGATGTCACTCAGCTTTGCCAACCAACTCTTTCAGACTGCAAATGACATATTTATTTATAGAGCTATTTAGATAATAATGGAAGAAGGTTTAGTAGCTTATTTTCTAAACTAGCAACCAATGTTAACTCCATGAGTTTGATGACTGCTTATAAAATGATCTGTTTGCATCTGTTTTCTGTTGAAATAATTACAACTGGAAATGATAAAAATATGTTAATATTTAACATTACACTTGTTTTGGGTCATATTCTGAGAGAAGATTATTTTTTGATCCAGAACTATGGCATTCAAAGTAATTGAGAATGAACTAATTCATGACTCCCATAGTTCTTTCCATGATAAAAGGGTAAAGGAAAATTTGGGTAAGTAATTTTAGCATTTTATGTTGTCTCATGTTGGAACTGAACCCAGTTTAGCCTGGGGAGAATCCAAGTCACGGTTGAAAAGAAACCAAGTTTGCAGTCAAAAAACAGTACTACATACAGCAAGTCCAAAGAATGAGGCAAGCTCAAGAATGGGGGGAAAGAAATGAAGTCAGAAAGCTGGAGAAAAAGGCAGCTAGAATGTAGTTTAAGGAATTGGTCCAGTACAGAGGTTTATAACTAAGGTCAACCACTTTCAGATAGTGCCAGCATTATCCTGCAGCAATGGTGCACATCAAAGTAAGAGTGGAATTCATAGGAACTGTAAGAGCAAGACACAGACCTCCACTATCCCCACTCCTTACCCATAATTGCTGTAGTTCCTTCAGTATTTATTGTTTCCTGGTACAGGATAGCTAAAAATTTGAGTGACAGGATAGCTAAAAAGTCAGGTTTCCCTGATTTTGTCCTAGTCAATGCCTACCTTTTTGTATAGTTATGAAAAACACCCCCTTTCACTTTTCAGAGTTTCCTAGTTTGGATGATAAAGTTTATGGTCATTCTAGCAAAGGCCCAAGATGAGAAGGTATGAGCACCTTAATCCTTTGTGGATTATTACCTTATTATTATTACTACTTTTTTAAATTTAAATTAAAAAAAATTTTTTTAACATCTTTATTGGAGTAAAATTGCTTTACAATGTTGTGTTAGTTTCTGCTGTATAACAGAGTGAATCAGCCATATGCATACATATATCCCCATATCCCCTCCCTCTTGCGTCTCCCTCCCACCCTCCCTATCCCACCCCTCTAGGTGGTCACAAAGCACCGAGCTGATCTCCTTGTGCTATGCGGCTGCTTCCCACTAGCTATTTTACATTTGGTAGTGTATATATGTCCATGCCACTCTCTCACTTCCCAGCTTACCCTTTCCCCTCCCGGTGTCCTTAAGTCCATTCTCTACATCTGCATCTTTATTCCTGTTATTATTACTATTTACCCACAAATCCTGTTGAAATCCACATAGGAAAAGAAGATTTGTTGATTATTCCTTCTTTGGGAGATGGCAAAGTGTGTGGGAAGGGATGAGACTGTATTCCTGGAGAATTTTTTTAAAAAATTAGAGAAATTTGGTTCTTAAGTGTTCAGGACATCAAAGATCCACAGACCATGAGGGTAAATTTAAGAAAATTGATATAAAGTTAAATTACTTACCTCCATTTCATTAGGGGCTTTTTCTGAGGTTCTATCTTTTGTTTGGAACATAGTCTTCGGTTTCTTCATTTTGCTCGACTCTGTGCTGGTGTCTCTATGCATTAGATAAACGGCCCTCTCTCCCAGTCTTAAAGGAGACGCCTTGCGTAGGAGATGAGCGTCATCGTTCAACCCTGCCCTGCCTCTTGGTTGACTCTCAAATCTTTGTGATCGTCCAAGTGGCCTATTTTATTTTTAGTGGCTCCCAGTAGTTGAGGGTTTTCCTAGAACTATCAGTGTCCCAAAGGGAAGGATCTCAGGCAGCAGCGAGATTCAGGCAGATTGGAAGCCAGACCCTCGGGAAGCAGCTTCGAAAATATGCAAATACATACAGGCCTGTGGGAGCCTGGCTTAAGTCCCGTCGGCCACGGAGTCAGTGATCCAGAGGTGTCCCCTGGGTGGCAGCTGCAAAAACCAGGGCACCAGATGCACTTAAAAGCTTCCCTCCAGGAGACTGGCGCTCCGAAGCACTGCAGAGGGAGAGTGTGAAGATGGGGTGTATCCGCTGGGATGGAGGTGAGGCGGAGGGGATAGATGGCGCGGCCAGGAAAAAAGAGAGAGAAAAAGATGGCGCCAGGCAAAAAGCGCGCCAAGACGGCGCCTGCCCACTGGCGCCGGACAGAAGGAGAGTGTATAGATGGCATCTGCAGGAAAAAGAAGAGAAAAGAAAAGAAAAAAGAAAAAAACTTTAGCGTTAAAAAAAAAAAATATATATATATATATATATATATATATATATATATATATAGTGCCTGGGGCTAGAGCGAGGCACAGGGAGAGTGTGAAGACGGTGCCCGCCAGCCAGCAGGCTCCAGACGTGTGCTAAATTAGATGACTGCCCCTCCTGCCAACAGCTTTAAGATAAGCAAATGAGCTTCATTTACAGAAGTCTGGGACCTCTCCAACCTCTGCGTCCACCATGAGCCCTGGAGCTGGTGAGTCCCAGCGCTGGAGCCCTTTAAGGCTGTTTCTTAGACCGTTTTATTTTAACCTCGTGGTATTGTGGACCGAGCCCTGGAGGTTTTTAATTTTTTTTTTTTTTTATTTTTACTGATTTTGGCCATGGTATTCTATTTATTTATTTATTTATTTATTTTTGGCTGTGTTGGGTCTTCGTTTCTGTGTGAGGGCTTTCTCTAGCTGCGGCAAGCGGGGTCCACTCTTCACCGCGGTGCGCGGGCCTCTCACTATCTTGGCCTCTCTTGTTGCGGAGCACAGGCTCCAGACGCGCAGGCTCAGTGGTTGTGGTTCACGGGCCTAGTTGCTCCGCGGCATGTGGGATCTTCCCAGACCAGGGCTCGAACCCGCGTCCCCTGCATTAGCAGGCAGATTCTCAACCACTGCGCCACCAGGGAGCCCCCCTCCCCCCCCCCCCCCCCCCCAGAGGTTTTTAAAGCTAGATGTTTTAGGAACTTGACAGGGGCTGGTCTTAAAAGTTGGGGTCTCCAATGTGGGCGTCAAACCCTACGCTCCTCAGGGAGAAGCTCTGGGGTTTGAGTTCCCTCCCGATGGCGCATCGCTCTGCCCCACGGTGGGGTTTATGGGGAGATGTGCCCCAGGCTCCCCCACCTTCTTCCACGTGGGACTTAATTCTCTCATTCGCCTGATGCATCGCATTTGCTCAGAGATTAGGTTTATTTCAGAGGAAGTTATTGCATACTTAGTTGCAGATTCGGTGTGCCCGTGGAGGGAGGCGAGCCCAGAACGCTTCTATGTCTGCCTTGACCCAGAACTCATTGGAATAAAGAAATACTGACAAGCCTGGTAATTTTAAAAGGTTTAATGGAATGTTAGGGTCGCATAAAATGTAGCACAGGCCATAAATGAATCGTTAATTGAGATGAATAAGGAATGGTAAAGTCAATATTAGAATGGGGCCCTTTATTTCATGTAAGATGTTCTTTATTCAAGGGCTATTATGACAAAAACACAGTTAGCACTTAGATCTTGAAAAAAGGAGAACTCTTTAGGCTTAAAAGTAAATAGGAAAATAAAACATTCATGGGGATTTGAATTTGGAGATTGAAATTAATTTATCACTTCTCATTTTACTATTCAGTGTGGTGTGTGCGTTCTAGAGGATGTTAAGACCTTGCTCACGAAAGTGTAAACCATTCAACTGAATGGGCCTTCGTGTGGGAACCCTGAGAGCAGAGGCATACGGGAGTCACTTGATCACTTGGGTATTTAGTAATGCAGTTAATGCGGTTCATTGTGTGATCCTTTCTATAATGAGAAGATGAAAGTTGATTAGTAAGTGGAACTGATTTGGAAGGAATTTATTAAAAGTTTGTGCATGACTAAGTGTTAAATAGAACATGTAAGTTCTACAACCAATGTTTTCATGAAAAATTTGAGATTATTTTTCCTAAAAATGGCTCGACTCTCTTGTCCCTGGTTCTCACTAATCTAATTTCTCCTCAATATCAAGAAAAAATGGTTCATAATACTCTTTCACTTTCTCACTTCCCATTTCCTATTCAACCCACTACAGTCTGGCCTTGTGCCTGTTACTTTACAGATATTCAGAAACTGCTCTCACAGTCATTGTGACCTGCAGTCATATATTGGACTTCTCGATTGGATTTGACTTGGGGATCATTTTCTCCTTGAAATTCTGTGTTCCCTACATGTCCTGATACCACCTTCTCATAGTTCTTTATGACCAGTTCTAGTATAATTATGTGCTGCATTTTACAATGGAAGTATGAACAAGCAACAAATAATTCTGGCTCAATCTTTTGTTTTCCTTCTTATTTGTTAATTTTAGTAGTTGGGCCAGGACATCTCAGGATCACAAACAAGAAAGCACTTCCTACCCAAAGTGAATATCTAAATGTTTTGAGGACCTTATTTCTTATTTTCATTCATTTTGCATATTAATGTTATACGTAATATAATATTCATTTGATAAAAGATCACTACCAACCTTGAAGCAGTTTCTGTTGACTCCCTGTCTTTACCTGAGTTCCAACTCCTGTCTTATCTTTGTTACTGCATTTTGACTTTCCTCCTTTGTGGGTGTTGATACAAAGATGGAAAAGTCGTGCATTTCCTTTTGTGCGGATGCCATTTCCAATCCACTACTGTCTCCTCTTCTGCTAGTGGTAGTGGTTCCATCCTGTTGCCTTTCCTACCAATGTTCTGCTTAAAGAGTAGTTTTTTCACTCAAAGGGGAAATTTCTCTTGAAAATGTGACACCCCAATTCAATCAACACTAGAGAATTGGTTTCTACATGAGGATAGCTCATTTAACCCCCAAATGGTAACCTTCTTTTTGATGGTTACAATGTCTTGGATGAGACCTGCACACAGTGGGTGTTCAGTGAACTCCTAATACTCTTTTCAGGTACTCTAGGGATTATTCCCAGTGGAGGATAAATATGAGGGAGATGATTCTGTATCATTCTTTAAGATTCATCCAGCGTGGGATGTTTGTCCACTGATTTATCCCTGACTTTAGGGGAATACCCTGCTATTCCAGGTGTTAGAACAGTCTTCTTTGCAAATGAAAATCTTCAGGACAGAGATTGGACAAAGTCAAATGCTCTTTCCATGATGGCTCCTGAAAAAAAATCTATGTAGGAAAATTTTATTATCTATATTTTATAGACAAGGAACTTCACTGAGAGATTGTGATCCTCCTGAGGTTATTTCACTGATACTTGCATAACTGAGACCCAGCTCAAGAGATCTGAGTCCAACTTCTGTCTACATTTCCTCTGGATTGTGTAATTTTATTGCAATAATGAATTTTTGGAGTCGTGCCTAAATCTTAAAAGAATTACTTCCAATTTTAAACATTTCTGAGTTTTAATATTCTGTAATTGGAGTTAGTTCAATATAAACAAATCTATAAACTAGAAACTCTGTATTTCAAATCTATTAAAAAGAAGAATGAAATACAATCAGCTCAATTAGTTTATCTGGTGGTCTCTAGCTAAGGAAGCATAAGCCCGTATAATAAATCCCTCCAGCAATCTGGGAATTTAGTTCTACATAAATGGTTAAATTATTATATTATTTCCTGGATGTGTCTTTGATTTTTTGAGTATTGTATTAAACCATAAATAAATTACATTAAATCTGGGGAAACAATTAGAAAAAAATAAATATAAATTAATGGGAGCTTTTATGTTGAATAAATGAGGAAAAGGAGTTAAACTTGAAGACAGCAGAAAGGAGTAATACCGAGTATCTATGAATAAATAAAGGTAGATCCTAGGGAGAACATGGGTCAATTTTATGATTATTCGTCTTAAAATAAGGTATTAATCAACTTAAAATTCTAGACAGAGAAATAATTTCTTCAAGTTTTGATATGAAAACCTCATCATTTTAAGAAGGTTTAAGTGACAGAATAAGCTTTTAGAGAAGAGAAGGAATCCTATAATGTAAAATCCTTGAAGTCAGGTTAATGGATGGATGAATACTCATGACATCAATCCTATAATGCAAGAGAGTGGCTTAACTGACTTGCTGGGAACATTGCTGATTCAAATTATATTCATCTGCTTGGAAATAATACTTTGGGGGAGTCTAGGTATCTGGAAATATATTAATTTTAGCTTTTTCAAATCAAAAGGTGTTCCAGAAACTCATCCAGTCACTCAGTCAATGGATGGAAAAATCTTCATCCTGATTTTTTTAAAAACTCTCAAACTATATATACCTCAATTTAATTTTCACCTTGATTTAAGTTGTAGGGACTTCTGCAGTATCATTTTAAATTTTGTCAGTGTCTTATGAGTAATAGCTAAAGGATGGTTTTCCTGTTTGCCAATGATTTTTTTTTCTTTTTTTTTTGGGGGGGGCCACAGTTTCCTATTTCTTATGTGAGATACCTATTTCAAAGAAACATCAGAAATGTGGTTTGTAAAATACAGATATACCTTTCTTGGCGCAAAAGACACATTCCTGAAAGAATGCATATAAACTCAGTTCTGGTTTCAAATGGCTTCTTGGCTAGCATTTTCTCACATTTCTACCAAAATACTTATGAAATCAAAGAAAAAGAAGAAACTAAAGCTTTGAAGATTTGACTTGTAATTCATGTAAGTCATGTAATTAAAGAACACACACCGCGATGAAGAGTGGTCCCCACTTGCCGCAATTAGAGAAAGCCCTCGCAGAGAAACGAAGACCCAACACAGTCATAAATAAATAAATAAATAAATAAATAAATAAATAAATAAAAGAACGTGAATCTCTTTAAAAAAAAAAAAGAAACCCTGCGAGAGGGTTTCTAAAAGCCCTTTAAAAAAAAAAAAAAAAAAAAAAAAGAACACACAAACCAATAGTTTCAAACTTACAAGAATATTGTAAAGGTAATACAAAGAACACAAATATATCCTTTTTTTTTTCAATTAGACGTGTTTCACTTTATTAGATACTGCCAGTATCTAATACTGCCATTTTACATACACACTAGCAATATAAAGGCATTTTATTTGCTCCACATTCTTGCTGACTTTTGGTATTGTCAATCTTTTAAATTCTGGCTCATTCTGGTTCTAATTTGCATTTCTCTAATAAGTAAATCTTTGAGCAACTTTCCATTGCTTATTGTCCATTTGAATATCTTCTAAAGTATCTATTTAAATCTTTGTTCCATTAATAATGTTTTAGTCTTTTATTATTTGTAGGAGTTCTTTATAATGATGAGTCCTTCTCTTTATAGATGAGTCTTTTGACAGATACCTATGTTGTGAATATTTTCTCCCGGTCTGTGATTTGCCTTTATACTTTCTTTTTTAAAATTTTTATTTTATATTGGAATATAGTTGATTAGCAATGTCATGTTAATTTCAGGTGTACAGAAAAGTGATTCAGTTACACATATACATGTATCTATTCTTTTTCAAATTCTTTTCCCATTTAAGTTATTACAGATTATTGAGCAGAGTTCTCTGTGCTATACAATAGGTCCTTGTGGTTTATCTGTTTTAAATATAGCAGTGTGTACATGTCAATCCCAAATTCCCTTTGTCCAGAGACCCAATTAGCTTTCTGCAACTGTTTCAATCATATCAACTATAGCAAAAGAATCCAGTCTAAGATCATGTGTTCCACCAGGTTATGAATTTTTAGCTTCTTTTCTTGAAAAACAATTGTTCCCAAGTCTTTCCCTTGTTTTCATGACCTTGACATAAATTTTAAGGTTATAGATCAGTGTTCTCTCTGTTATCCCTCAGTTTAGGTTTGTCTAATGTTTCCTCATGATTAGACACAAATTGCATATTTTTGGGTGGAATGTCACAGAAATGGTGCTGTGTTCTTTCCATTGCATCTTTACAAGTAGCATAAAATGTTTTTTTGTTGTTGTTGTTGAGTATTTTTATTTTATTTTACTTTTTTTGAATTTAATTTAATTTAATATTTTTATACAGCAGGTTCTAATTAGTTATCTGTTTTATACACATTAATATTATATATGTCAATCCCAGTCTCCCAATTCATCCCACCCCCGCACCCCCCCATTTTCCCCCCTTGGTGTCCATACGTTTGTTCTCTACATCTGTCTCTCTATTTCTGCCTTGCAAACTGGTTCATCTGTACCATTTTTCTAGATTCCACATATATGTGTTAATATACGATATTTGTTTTTCTCCTTCTGACTTACTTCACTCTGTATAACAGTCTCTAGGTCCATCCACGTCTCAACAAATGACCCAATTTCGTTCCTTTTCATGGCTGAGTAATATTCCATTGTATATATGTGCCACATCTTTTTTTTTTTTTTTTTTAGTGGTAATTTTTTTTTTAATTAATTTATTTATTTTTGGCTGTGTTGGGGCTTCGTTTCTGTGCGAGGGCTTTCTCTAGTTGCGGCGAGTGGGGGCCACTCTTCATCGCGGTGCGCGGGCCTCTCACTATCACAGCCTCTCTTGCTGTGGAGCACAGGATCCAGATGCGCAGGCTCAGTCGTTGTGGCTCACGGGCCCAGTTGCTCCGCGGCATGTGGGATCTTCCCAGACCAGGGCTCGAACCCGCGTCCCCTGCATTGGCAGGCAGACTCTCAACCACTGTGCCACCAGGGAAGCCCTGTACCACATCTTCTTTACCCATTCATCTGTCGATGGGCATTTAGGTTGCTTCCATGACCTGGCTATTGTAAATAGTGCTGCAATGAACATTGGGGTGCATGTGTCTTTTTGAATTATGTTTTTCTCTGGGTATATGCCCAGTAGTGGGGTTGCTGGGTCATATGGTAATTTATTTTTAGTTTTTTAAGGACCCTCCATAGTGTTCACCATAGTGGCTGTATCAACTGACATTCCCACCAACGGAGCAAGAGGGTTCCCTTTTCTCCACACCCTCTCCAGCATTTGTTGTTTGTAGATTTTCTGATGATGCCCATTCTAAACAGTATGAGGTAATACCTCATTGTAGTTTTGATTTGCATTTCTCTAATAATTAGTGATGTTGAGCAGCTTTTCATGTGCCTCTTGGTCTCTATGTCTTCTTTGGAGAAATGTCTATTTAGATCTTCTGCCCATTTTTTGATTGGGTTGTTTGTTTTTTTAATATTGAGCTTCATGAGAGCTGTTTATATATTTTGGAGATTAATACTTTGTTGATTCGTTTGCAAATATTTTCGCCCATTCTGAGGGTTGTCTTTTCATCTTGATTATAGTTTCCTTTGCTGTGCAAAAGCTTTTAAGTTTCATTAGATCTCATTTGTTTATTTTTGTTTATATTTCCATTACTCTAGGAGGTGGGTCAAGAAAGATCTTGCTGTGATTTATGTCAAAGAGTGTTCTTCCTATGTTTTCCTCTAAGAGTTTTATAGTGTCAGATCTTACATTTAGGTCTCTAATCAATTTTGAGTTTATTTTTGTGTATGGTGTTAGGGAGTGTTCTAATTTCATTCTTTTACATGTGGCTGTCCAGTTTTCCCAGCACCACTTACTGAAGAGACTGTCTTTTCTCCATTGTATATCCTTGCCTCCTTTGTCATAGATTAGTTGACCGTAGGTGCATGAGTTTATCTCTGGGCTTTCAATCCTGTTCCACTGATGTATATTTCTGTTTTTGTGCCATTACCATATTGTCTTGATTACTGTAGCTTTGTAGTATAGCCTGAAGTCAAGGAGTCTGATTCCTCCAGCTCTGCTTTTTTCCCTCAAGATTGTTTTGGCTATTCAGGGTCTCCATACAAATTTTAAGCTTTTTGTTCTAGTTCTGTAAAAAATGCCTTTGGTTATTTTATAGGGATTGCATTGAATCTGTAGATTGCTTTGAGTAGTATAGTCATTTTCACAATATTGATTCTTTCAATCCAAGAACATGGTATATCTCTCCATCTGTTTGTGTCATCTCTGATTTCTTTCATCAGTGTCTTATAGTTTTCTGAGTACAGGTCTTTTACCTTCTTAGGTAGGTTTATTCCTAGATATTTTATTCTTTTTGCTGCAGTGGAGAATGGGATTGTTTCCTTAAATTCTCTTTCTGATCTTTCGCTATTAGTGTATAGGAATGCACGAGATTTCTGAGCATTAATTTTGTATCCTCAACTTTACCAAATTCATTGATTAACTCTAGTAGTTTTCTGGTGGCATCTTTAGGATTTTCTATGTATAGTATCATGTCATCTGCAAACAGTGACAGTTTTACTTCTTCTTTGCCAATTTGTATTCCTTTTATTTGTTTTTCTTCTCTTATTGCCATGGCTAGGACTTGCAAAACTATGTTGAATAATAGTGGCAAGAGTGGGCATCCTTGTCTGGTTCCTGATCTTAGAGGAAATGCTTTCAGTTTTTCACCATTGAGTATGATGTTTGCTCTTGTTTTGTTGTATATGGCCTTTATTATGTTGAGGTAGGTTCCCTCTATGCCCACTTTCTGGAGAGCTTTTATCATAAATGGGTGTTGAATTTTGTCAAAACTTTTTCTGCATCTATTGAGATGATCATATGGTTTTTATTCTTCAATTTGTTAATATGGTTTATCACATTAATTGATTTGCGCATATTGAAGAATCCTTGCATCCCTGGCATAAATCGCACTTGATCATGGTGTATGATCCTTTTAATGCGATGTTGGATTCTGTTTGCTACTATTTTGTTGAAGATTTTTGCATCTATATTCATCAGTGATATTGGTCTGTAATTTTCTTTTTTTGTAGTATCTTTGTCTGGTTTTGGTATCAGGGTTATGTTGGCCTCATAGATGAGTTTGGGAGTGTTCCATCCTCTGGAATTTTTTGGAAGAGTTTGAGAAGGTTGGGTGTTAGCTCTTCTTTAAATGTTTGATAGAATTCACCTGTGAAGCCATCTGGTCCTGGACTTTTGTTTGCTGGAAGATTTTTAATCACAGTTTCAATTTCATTACTTGTGATTGGTCTGTTGATGTTTTCTATTTTTTCCTGGTTCAGTCTTGGAAGGTTATACCTTTCTAAGAATTTGTCCGTTTCTTCCAGGTTGCCCATTTTATTGGCATAGAGTTGCTTGTAGTAGCCTCTTATGATGCTTTGTATTTCTGTGGTGTCCATTGTCACTTCTCCTTTTTCATTTCTAATTTTATTGATTTGAGTCCTCTCCCTCTTTTTCTTGAGGAGTCTGGCTAAAGGTTTATCAATTTTGTTTATCTTCTCAAAGAACCAGCTTTTAGTTTTATTGATCTTTGCTATTGTTTTCTTTGTTTCTATTTCATTTATTTCTGCTCTGACCTGTATGATTTCTTTCCTTCTACTAACTTTGGATTTTGTTTGTTCTTCTTTCTCTAGTTCCTTTAGGTGTAAGGTTAGATTGTTTATTTGAGGTAGGATTGTATTGCTATAAACTTCCCTCTTAGAACTGCTTTTGCTGCATCCCATAGGTTTTGAATCATCGTGTTTTCATTGTCATTTGTATTTTTTGATTTCCTCTTTGATTTCTTCACTGATCTCTTGGTTATTTAGTAACATATTGTTTAACTTCCGTGTGTTTGTGTTTTTTATGTTTTTTTCCCTGTGATTGATTTCTAATCTTATAGCCTGTGGTTGGTTAAGATGCTTGATATGATTTCAATTTCCTTAAATTTACCGAGGCTTGATTTGTGACCCAAGATGTGATCTATCCTGGAGAATGTTCCATGTGCACTTGAGAAGAAAGTGTAATCTGTTGTGTTTTGATGCCATGTCCTATAAATATCATTTAAATCTACCTGGTCTGTTGTGTCATTTAAAGCTTGTGTTTCCTTATTAACTTTCTGTCTGGATGATCTGTCCATTGGTGTAAGTGAGGTGTTAAAGTCCCCAATTATTATTGTGTTACTGTCGATTTCCTCTTTTAGAGCAGTTAGCAGTTGCCTTATGTATTGAGGTGCTCCTATGTTGGGTGCATATATATTTATAATTGTTATATCTTCTTCTTGGATTGATCCCTTGATCATTATGTAGTGTCCTTCCTTGTCTCTTGTAACATTCTTTATTTTAAAGTCTATTTTATCTGATATGAGTATTGCTACTGCAGCTTTCTTTTGATTTCCATTTGCATGGAATATCTTTTTCCATCCTCTCACTTTCAGTCTGTATGTGTCCCTAGGTCTGAAGTGGGTCTCTTGTAGACAGCATATATATGGGTCTTTTTTTTGGATCCATTCAGCGAGCCTGTGTCTTTTGGTTGGAGCATTTAATCCACTCACGTTTAAGGTAGTTATCGTTATGTATGTTCCTATAGCCATTTTCTTAATTGGGATATCTTCAACCTTAATTTTCTTTTGCCATGTAAGATAACATATTCACAGGTTCCAGTGATTAGGACGTGGACATCTTTGGGGACCCATATTATGCCTACCTCACCATCATAACATGACTACTAGCAGAAATCACTCTGCTACTTAAGATCTTGTAAGATTGAATAAAAATACGATCCTACAACACGTGGACATTCTAATGTACTCCCCAAGATTCCCTGCAAATTCTTGTAGAACTTATATTTTTATGGTTATCCCTAGTGCTAAGCTATATTCCTACTGAAATACTTCTCAGTCCAACTCTTTCTGTTTCTATTTTGTACCATGCCAGATAAAATGGGAAATGTGATTTCTGGAATTAGGTGTGGGAGTGCAGCGGATAAAAATATCAATCTCACAAAGCTTATGGGTACAGGAGACTTTACTGAAGATCTGGTAAAATGGAGGAGAAGCTGGCATAGTGGTGGCAATTATCCAGCCAATACCAAATATTTTTAAATTGAACATCCCTAGTCTTAAAAATTCTTTCATTCACTTCATCTCCAGGTCTTTTTACCATGTGTCATCCTACAAAGGTTTCTTGACTTTTGGATATCTGCTAGGGCTTTTCCCTTCCTCTCATTCCTTCTTCCATTTTCAATCGAAAAAAAAGAAAAGAGAGAAGGAAAGCCTTCTTACCTCTCTGCCCCTCACCCCCCTCCTCTTTCTCTCTCTCTCTTTTGTTTTTTCTTATACACCTTGTTCTGTACCCAAATTAGAAAATATTGGTAAAGTGATTCTTAGGTATTATAGTCAAGTTTTAAACATATATTATGGAATCTCCTATCCCACTTGAGTAAGTGATAGATTTTTGCAGTTCGAACAGTCTCCAATTCTGAGTTAATTTCCTGCTGGTCTAATAATCTTCATAAGTTGAACTGTTGTTGATCAAGGTCAGTATAATAATTGTAGTAGATCTTCTGCTGGAAATATTTAAGATGAAGGATAATTTCACTTTTACTCCTGTATGGAGTGCTAGACACTATATTTACCTTTATGCTTAATTGACTTATTGTACTGTCTGTGTTCTTCAGTAATGGAACAAAAATCGCATCTTTTTAAAGCACTTCATGTTACAAAAATACAAATGCAATTTAAAAATGACATTAAATAATTCATGTACAGAAGGCATTGTTTTGAAGAAAGTTTTATCCTTGTAAAAATTTCTCCTTAATGAAATATTTACATTGTTTGAATATAACTTCCATGTCAAGAAATGTAGCTAATGAAAATTAAGTAGAAAAAATTCAGAGTAATTATTATTCAAAATGTTATGGTGAATTCATATGTAATACAAAGTATTTAAATTCATCACTGGATTGCATTCTAACTATAAATAACACCCATATATTGTGAACGGCAGTGGGTTAATTGGGAGAAGTGTAAATGATCACAGCCTTACATATTGCCTCAGCAGGTCATATAATCCCTTTCAATAACTCACCATTAATACTCATTTCTATTTTTAAGAAACTATAAGATATTTCTGTTGTTTGATATTCCCAGGGAATTCTATCATGTTATTGAATCTTGATGAGAATTTTGGGAATATCATTATGGTAAAAGAATCACATAGTATTAAAGTTTCAGCACGAACAATACTCCCAGTACTTCATGAGAATCAGCCTTCTCAATAGTTTTCCACAGAACTAGACCTGAGTGAGATTGTCCTGGATAATAGTGAGAAATTGGAAGTTTGTCTTTGCCATCCAACTTTCTCTTTTCCTCAGGACCCTCGGTGACCTGGTGTCCCTGAGCTTGTGCAGAGGTGTCCCATATTGCAGAATCACCACAGTTCCAATTCCTTTACCAGAGGTGCTTGAGCCATACCTCCAGGGTTACCTGTAAATCAAACTTCTACTCTTTCAAAGTGTTGTCATATCTACAGTATAAATAAAATTTAGGCAAGCCCAATTGATTTGCTTTCAGTATTCTTAAAAACTAATTTGGCCAAGATACAAATCGGTTTGGTGAATTCCTGAAGCACTGACCCTTTTTTCCGGTCACATGTTCTGTTCTAAAGACTGAGAAAAATAGAGCCAGTCACTATACTCTGTTACCAATAACTAAAACGTCACTTCTGGGTACAAATAAAAATGGGATTATAATATTGTTTATACACTTTTACAGCAATTGAAAGAAAACAGGGAGACTGAAGCTAATATGTATTGGACAGTTAGCATGTGTGAGATACCACATCTATCTTATGATAGACACTATTTGGATTAGGAAGATAAAAGCTTGTCTGGTCAAGTAATTGGCCCAAGGATGGACCACAGCATTTTGCAAGGTTTGAAGCTGGCCCCAGAGAAGCCTACAGCTTTTACTTTTCCCACACTCCCACTCTGCCTCTGTTATTCAGGGACATTTTCAAATATTGAAAAAAAAAAGAATAAATGAGTAGAATATGGTTTGTTTTACTTTAAAATTAGCAATGATGACTTTAAACTGACAAGAACTGAGTATTTTTGCTATTATGAATGTTTTCTTTTCTCAGACAAGCAGGGTCATTCTAGTTCACTGCCTTGAGCATCAGACCAGGTGTTTAAATAAACGTAAGTCAATTTAAATGTTTTAAATATTCTTAATATTCTTTGTTTTTGCATTTTATTTTTGCATTTGGCCACTTTGAGGATCTAGAAAATGGTATGGACACTCCTGAGAAAAATGCTCAGTTACCTAAAATACTGTGTTTAGAAATCTCCTAAAGCCTGTCTTTATACCCAAGTTTGAAAATCTCTGAACGAGAGGACTGTGGTAAGGGAGTGATCTAAATAATATTGCAAGCATTTGTTAACAATTAAAAAAAAAATCATAAAAAAAAATCATGAATTAATTTCACAGAAAATAAAAAGTTTAAAAATTAGAATGAATTGTTGAAAACTGTACATTCCTCATAGAACTACACGTTGCAGGAGGCTTTAAGTAATTATAAATGATGACAAGAAAAGATTTAATGTAATTATTATACTGCTTAAGGACAGATATACACTTTTTTTAGTAAAAAAAAGTACAGTACATTTGCATTAGAAATTTTATCATGCTGAATTAAGCAGATGTATGTGAAATCTCCATAGGTAAATTGTCCATTTTTAATTCTTTGTGAAAGCTGTATTTGCACTATACAACAATTTTATTTCTAGTTTCTTGTTTATTTCTTACTTCTTTGCTGCAATGTCTGGTTAATGCTTAAGTCCCACTAGACTTCATCTTCTGCTGATGCTAGGCAGCCCCTCTACTTCAAGAATAAGAGTGAATAATAGGAAAACAACAAATATGCTTCATTTGTCAGTATTCACTGGTCTTTATTAATCCTCTGGACCACACTCTTTGTCTCCATTGTTAACTGTGCTATTTTCTTAAATGTGTGAAAACAATCTTTAATCAAAATTATGCCAAGTCATCTCTGGGAACAAACCTACACATTTGGAAGAGGATAACAAGCTGGACATTGGGTGCTATTTAAGTTTGAACAGTGGTTAAAGAAAAATGAACAAATTTGTTCAAGGGCAGCAGTGAAAACTCTAGGGAAATTGCTTACTGCTCTTGGCATTAGCAATGTTTAAAACCAGTGGTGCCTTGAGTCCATAGACCATATCGACTAAGGAGCATTAAAATTCCAAACAGTCAGCCCTGGGCATGCTTGGAAGGACTCAGGACCTTTCTTCAACAGGGTAAGATATGGAGAGTATAAATATTTTTAATGGACTAAACTTGAGGTCCCTGGTCTTAGTAATATCAGCCAACAACTAAATACCTTAATAGGTATATGTCAGAATTGTTATTCCCTATGCATTTTTATTCAATTTTATCACAAGAAAGAATTGATAAAGAACTAATAAGTTAGCTAGTGACTCTCTATTGAAATACCTAAATAAGATTTATTCAACTCATCTGTTAATGTTCAGGGTTTTTTCTAAACAAAATCTGCATTTCCCAAATTATAAGTGAACAATGCCTAAATTTTCTAAAGAAATCGAAACCATACTTTCATTATCAAATTGCCTACTAACTCAGGGATACAAAGTCTTTGTATTTGAGAGAAGAAGGAGTGTAGATCTTTCAGGATGCTTTGAATTTACTCAATGAATTCTTTACAAGTAGAATATGTATTTGAAAAAAATCAGAATCATTTTAATTTGAAACTATATTTAGTTAATAATATAGTTAATTTTATCTCTCATGTTAATCTTGGCATAAGGTTTATTCAGCCAATTTGAAATTATATCTGTAAGTTTCATTTCTCAGAGATTTGCTTTAAAAGAAAATCAAGATTTTCAGAGATCAATGATACATTGTTTTTCTGATGTCATTTTTAATGAAGTAACCCCCCTCCCCCGCAACTGGTCTGGCATGTAAGGAGTTTGGAGGTTGCTACTCTGTCCTAACAAGAGCAAGTAAAAAGCTGAAGAAACTAAAAAAACTACAACCTTTAGATTCATAACAAAAATGAGGTCACAGGGGAAACTGTTGTCCCCAAAGCTGGACGAATTGACAGGTAAACACAGAGAATTGTATCAATAACTTCCTAGATCAGAACCCACAAGCTGAAATCTCCATGGGAATCAGTCCTAGGGTAGGAAAATCTGAACAGTAATTGACAAATTGCTGGAGGTTCATTGTGGACAACTCTGAGAGAACTTCCCCAAATTAATGTCAGAGACCAAACCACAGGTCCAGGAAGCTCAGCGAACACCAAAGAGGATACATGCCAAAAAAGCCACACCTAGGCATATCCTTTACAAACCATAGGAAAAAAAAAAAAAAAATTCTTAAAGAAGCCAGAGGAAATAAACATCTCACCTAGAGAGGACAGAAGGTAAGAATTATATCTGACATTCCTCAAAAACCATGCAAACAAGAAGAAAGGAGTGATATATTTAAAGTTTGAGAGAAAACAACTCACCAACCTAGAATTCTGTACCCTGAGAAATTATCCTTTAAAAGTGAAGGAGAAATAATGACTTTCCCAGACAAACAAAACTGAGGAAATTTGTTGCCAGTAATCTGTCTTGAAAGAAATGTTAAAAGGAGTTCTTTAGAAAGAAGGAAAATGATATAGGTCAGAAATTCAAATCTACATAATGAAAGGAAGAAAATCAGAGAAGAAGTAAGTGAAGGCAAATCAAAATTTTATTTTTCTTATTTTTAATTTCCCTAACAGATAATAGTTTGCTCAAAATAATAATAGCAACAATGTCTTTGATTATGTACATATATTATGTACATATGTATGCTTATCTATGCTTACATATGCTTATGTACACTTATATATAAGTGAAATGAATGAGAGCAATAATACAAGGGACAAGAGAGAGGAGTCAGGATTATTTTGTTATTATAAGGTACTCACACTACCCATGAATTGGTATAGTGTTATTTGAAAGTGGACTTGGAGTACTTGTAAATGTGTATTCCAAACTCTAGGGAAACCACTAAAAAAACTGAAAGTGAAAAAACAGTACAACAGACATGCTAAGAGTGGATAGAAAATAGAACCACATAAAATGCTCAATTAAAACCACAAAAGGCAGAAAAAGAGTAGAAGACAAAAATAGGAACAAAGAACAAGGGCAACAAATAGAAAACAGTAACAAATATGATAGATATTAATCCAAATATATCAATAATCACTTTGAATATCAATGGTCTAAATTCACCAATTAAAAGACAGAGTGAATCAAAAAGTGAGACCCAACTCTATGTTGTCTACAAGAAACCCACATTAAATGTAAAAAGACACATATAAAAGTAGATGAATGGAGAAGATACACCATGCTAACACTAATCAAAAAAGGAAGGAGTAGCTATATTAATTTCAGGTTTAGTAGATTTCAGATCAAGAAAATTATCAGAAATAAAGAGGGGCATTACATAATGACAAAGTGTTCAATACTCCAAGAAGACATAATAATTCTTGATGTGTATATGCCTAACAACAGAGCCAAAACATGTAAGGCATGATAGAACCTAAAGGAGAAATAGTTGAATCCACTAGTTTAGTTGAAGACTTCAACAACTCTCTATCAGAAAAGGACAGATTCAGCCGGCAGAAAATCAGTAAACACACAGTTGAACTCAATAACACCATCAATCAACTGGATATAATGAACATCTATACACTATTCATTCAACAACAGCTGAATACACATTTTTTTCAAGCTCGTATGGAACATTTACCAAGATAAACCATATTCTGGGTCATAAAACACACCTTAACAAATTTAAAAGAATAAAAGTCATAAAGTCTGATTTCATACCACAACTAAATTAAACTAGAACTCAGTAACAGAAAGACAGCTGGAAAATCCCAAGATACTTGGAGATTAAACAACACACTTCTAAATAACACTTGAGGCAAACAAGTAATCTCAAGTGAAATTAAAAGATATTTTGAATTAAATGAATATGAAAATATCAATTATCAAAATTTGTGACATGCAGTGAAAGCAGTACTTAGAGGAAAATTTATAGCATTGAATGTATTTTTTAAGAAAAGAACAAAGATCTAAAATTGATCATTTAAGATTTTACTTAAGGAAACTAAAAAAAGAAGAGCAAAATCCAAAGTAAGCAGAAGAAAAGAGATAATAAAAAGTAGAACAGAAATCAATGAACTTTTAAAAAAGAAGTTAATAGAGAAAATAAACAAAATTAAAAGCTGGTTCTTTGAAAAGATTAATAAAATTGATAAGCCTCTACCCAGACATAACTAGGAAAAAAAAGGAAAGGACGAAAATAAATATCAGAAATGAAAGAGGAGACATTACTGTAGATCCCATGGACATTAAAAGGGCAATAAATGAATACTATGAACAACTCTATGTCCATAAATTTGATAACCTAGATGAAATGAACCATTTCCTTGAAAGACACAGTCTTCCAAAACTCACACAAGAAGAAATAGACAATCTGAATAAGCCTGTATCTATTAAAAAAAATTGAATTAGTAATTAATAACATTTCAAAAAAGAAAACACCAGGCCCAGATGGATTTACTGGTGAATTCTAACAAACACTTAAGGAAGAAATTACACCAATTCTCTATATTCTCTTCCAGAAGATAGAAGCTAAGGGAATACTTCCTAACTCAGATTGGCAATTTCTTACAAAACTAGGCACTCTTCCCATATGATCCAGTAATCATGCTCCGTGGTATTTACCCAAATGAATTGAAAACTTGTGTCCACACAAAAAGTTGCACACAGGTATTTATAACAGCTTTATTCATAATTTGCCAAAACTTAGAAGCAACCAGGATGTTCTTCAATAAGTGAATGGATAAATAAACTATGGCACACACTGTGGAATATTACTCAGTGCTAAAAAAAGAAATGAGCTATCAAGTCATGAAAAGACATGGAGGAAACAAATATATATTACTAACCGAAAGAAGCCAATCTGAAAAGGCTACATACTGTTTTATTCCAATATATGACATTCTGGGGAAGCAAAACTGGAGCAAGTAAAGGGGTCAGTGTTTCTAAGCATTGGGGAGGAATGCTAATGGGGGATGAGTAGGTGGAGTACAGAAGAATTTAGGGCAGTGAAACTAGTCCGTATGGTACTATAATCTATAAATTATGGCATAATTTGTGGATTGTGGATACAAGACATAATTTGCCCAAATCCATAGAATGTACAACACCAAGAGTGAACTGTAACGTAAACTACGAACTTTGGATGATGATGTGTTGATGTAGGTTTACTGGTTGTAACAAATGTCCCGCTCGGGTGGAGGAGGTTGATAATGAGGGAGGCTATGCATGTGTCGGGGCAGGGGGTATTCAGAAAATCTCTGTACCTTTCACTCAAGTTGGCTGTGAATCTAAAACTGTGCTAAAAAATAAAGTCTGTTTAAAAAGCCCCATATTTTCTAACTATAAATGACATTAATATAGAAGTTTTCTAGAACATGTTTTAAGTGGGCATATATATTTCATACTACATTCAAATTAACTTATGAAGTAACTTCAAACTCCTTTATAAAAGGAAAAATATTGAAATTTTCCAATGGACACCTGATTTTTTTAGCTTTCTGAACCTAAGTGCATATAAAAATATAAAAATGTTTTATAAGCTTCTCAACTAAAAAAATATTAACATTCACATGAAATACCCTACAATGAAAGTGATCATATCTTTTGAGTTACTTTGGTAACTTAGTTGCTTCATATTATATTGAATTTTAACCTATAAAACAAAAGCAAAGCAGAAATTGAAGTAGGCAAAATACGGAGATAGAGAAAAATATCCAGGTCTTAGTGATCTAATCTGCCAGAGGAGAATTCAGAGTATTTTCCTTTATTGTTGCTCATTTTCTTTATAGGATATAGTGACACATAATGGCCCTAAACACAAAAGTTTTTAAAATGAAAAAAGAGACAGTTGCTTATCAGTTTTGGTCTTATTTTTTGAACACCTATCTTACTTTTTAAAAAGTAAGTCTTTATGAGCTTACAAAGAAGCAGAGTTTTATAATCAAAAGATTTGTTCAATCATACAATCATACAAAAGCGCCTTAAAATTAATGATATAATCTCAATTAAATTAATTCAGAAATTAATTAAATCTATCTCATATTATTATCTATAGTATATTTTAATATAGAATATATAATATTTTATTATCATTATTTGTGCATGTATCTTTACTCTTTTCCTAAACTATAAACTCCTTCAGTTGGTATGATCTTTCCTATTTATCTATTTATTTGTTTGTTTGTTTATATTTTTTTAGGCATAGTACTTTTAAAAATTATTATTTATTTACTTTATTGAGGTATAGTTGATTTCCAGTATTATAGTAGTTATATTAGGTGTACAACATAGTGATTGAAAAATTTTATACAATATACTCTCCAGAGTTTGGTTTTTAATGTTTACTGAATAAATGTGTGAATAAAGCTCTAAGAATTTACACATTTTACTTATTCAAATTATAAGCGAGATGGAGTTGTGTAGGTGAATATATGACCTTTGCCCAGTTTATTTAATAAAATCTTTTTCGTAATGTCTAACATTCTTTTAATATTTATTAAGCACCTAATATATGTCAGACACTATTCTGGATACTGGAGATATATCAGAAAAAAAAACAGCCAAAACCACCAGCCCACATGGATCCGCCACTCTTGTGGACAGAGAAAAACAAAAAATAAATAAGTAAACTGAATAGTGTGTTAAGAATTAGTGAGCTTATTTATGGAGAAAATAAGCAGGGAAATGGGAGAGGCAGTACCAGGCATTGGGGTTTGCAGTTTCAAATAGTTGAGCCAGGGAAGGGCTTTCTGAGAAGGAGACATTTGAACAAAGACTTCCAGAGAGTGAGAGTGAGCCACATGAATATCTGGGAGGAGAGCATTCCAGTCTGAGGGACAAGAAGTGCAAAGGTCCTGAGGCAGGAGTGTGCCTGGAGTCTTCCCAGAACAGCAAGAGGGCAGTTGTAGCTGGAGTGAGTCAGCAAGTATGAGAGTAGCAGATGAAGTCAGAGAGATCATGAAAAGTTGGATCATGTAAGGTCTTGAAGGTCATTGTAAGAATTTTGACTTTTATTTTGAATGTGATGGGAGGTATTGGAGGATTTGAGCCAAGAAATGGCATAATCTGACCTACGTCTTAAATAGGATCACTGTGCTGTAATGTTGAGAACAGACTGCAGAGGCACAAAGTGGAAGCAGGGAGACCAGTTAGGCAAGAGATGGTGGTGACTAGGACTAGGGCAGTAGCAGAGATGGTCGGTATGTGGATATACATTGAATTAAAGCCAATATTTGTTTTTTTGATGGAAAGGAATCAAGGATAATAGCAAGGTTTTGAACTGAGCAAACAGAAGGATTGAGTTGCTATTGAGAGGGAAGTCTGATGAGGGAGCAGGTTTGTGTAGATTAGAAACTTATTTTGGAAAAGTTAAGTTGGAGAAGCCAGCTAAACATCTAAGAGGTGAAATCAGGTAGGGAGTTGGGTCTACGAGTCATGAGGTTAGCAGGGTGGTCTTATTAGAGACGTGAATTTGAGAGTCATCAGTGTGCAGACGGTGTTTATAGCCCTGGGATGGAGGAGGACACCCAGAGAATGAGTGTAGTTGGAAAAGATGAGGGGTTCAATAACTGTGATTAAAATATTTGAAAAATGAGAAAAAAAGGAAAAGAAAAGGAGGCTGAGTGGCTACGAGATAGGAGGAAAACCAAGAGAGTGTGATGTCCTGGAGTGAAATTAAGAAAGTATTTCAAGACAGATGGAACATACAGTCTTGTTGTGTTAAATGTTGCTGACAAGTCAAGTGAGATGCAACTTGACAAGTGACCATTGGATTTATAGACGTGGAGGGGGAGTGACATCCACAGAAGTGGGGCTAGAGGGGTGGGGTGGAGGGGAAAGACCTTGATCGTGTATAAAAGAGAGAGTGGGAAGAGACTGTAAACTTTTGAGCAGTTTTACTCTCAAAGAAATGAGAGAATAGAGTGATAGCTGGAGAGCCCTGTAATCAAAAGTATGTGTGTGTGTCTGTTTTAAGAAAGTGAGAAAGAAGCATATTTGTGTGTCGGAATGATACAAAAGAATGCTTGTCAGGAGAAAGGCTTGCTGGAGCAAAGTTATTGAGAGACACCTAGGATTAGGGTCCAACGTACAGGTGGAGGGATCGAGTACATTCCACCTGCCACGCTGGGAACTTTCCCAGGAACCCTGTCTAGGAAATGCCGCTCTAACAGTTTTACAAAAGAGAAAACTGAGACTCAGAAAATTTAAGTAATTTGTAAATGTAATACAGCTAGTAGAAGGCAGAGCTGAATTTCAAGTTGTGTTCTGCTGTAAATCTAGTGCTCTTTCCACTTTCTCACAGCTGGAGAGCCATTAAAATGGCACCTTTAATATGGTATTTAATGTTGTGCACATGACTGGAGAAGAAGTAGAGGAAATGTGCTGAGGTACATACTGCTTACTAATTATCTAGGGCTCAATTTGTACAGTATTCCGTGTTCTCTATATTTTTCTTATTACGCTTTAGCCTCCCAAACACATTCTCCCCTACACAAGGGGGATGAGGATGATTGGACAGAAGCATGATCTAAAAAAAAGATTTACTGTGGGAAGAGTTCCAAATCATAGTGGTTTTTTTTACCTAATGTGTTCTCTAATATAAAAGATACATTTGAAAATGCATTCTATTTTGACTATATGTTAAGCTTCATAAGTCCTGCAGAAGTAAAAGAAATGATATAAAACATGATATTCTTGCAGAAAGATTTTAATGAGAGCAATGTTAGGACCTTACTCCCTGGGCCACTAAGTTTGTTGTGATCCTTGTACATTATTGATTTTTAACCCGTGTCAACAATCTTTTCAGAGTTTGGTCATTGGTCAGATTATCTCCCGGTGAGAGGATAGGAGTGAATCCGCATAAACTCAGTCCTACAATTGTCAAAGAGGTCAAAGGGAGGGACCTATAGTTGGCTGAGTAGTAGCTCCTTTCCATACACAAAGGACATACTGGACAAAAGCCAGCACAGCAGTGCTTGAATGGCCTCATCCCTTGGAGATAAATTAGGGCTAGGAGTGATGGAGTATTATTTTATTAGTTAACTTTAGTTAACAAATTTAATGAATATATTCTATATACTTAGCTCTCCTCCACTGAAGAGGTATCAGTGCACAAAACTGCTTAAAAAATCTCTGCTTTTTGTGATGGTTACAATCTAATGGGGGCAGATAGATAATAAGCAATAAGGATAATTGACAAGTAAATTTTACGGTATGTCACAAGCTAATAAGTGCTATGGAAAAAAAATACATCAGGGTAAGGGAGATTGAAAATGGGGGGAATTATAGTAGTTAGAAATCTTGTCTTTGATGCTAACACTCCAAATAAGGACATGAATATTCTTAAAGCAGAGAATGACTTCCAAATCAGCAGAAAGAATTTTCTTATGTCTTACATATAGTGTTTACTGCTTTTAGTCTAAAGGCAGTAGTACTGAATTCTGAGGCACAGCAGTGGTGTGGGAATTGGATGAACTTAACTGTCACCCTTTGAAATCCTTGTTTCTGACAGGTCAGATATTTCAAAATCTCTTGTTAAGAACATTTTGAGCATGTTCCTTTCTTGGGGACATTTTCATCTTTAACAATAACCAACTTAGAGAAAGTAGGACAGAGCAACTAGGATATTTTGAAAACAACAAAGAAACAGATGCTTCATTGCTAACTGCTTGGCACTCTGAAACTCTGAATATTTAAAAAGCATCAATTGTATTTCTAAAATTTGAGCAAGGTCATAGGCTAACAATACTATCCTGTAAAAAACTCTGATCATAAAACTAATGAAATCGAAAACTAGTGATATTTTGCAGGGCAGTAAAAGAAGGAAGGAAGATCAGGTAATTATTTTTGTATTTCCCCACACCCAGTGCTTGTCAATGAGAAGCTGCAGGGGAGAGACTATCTTAGATTATTTCTGCATCCCCAGAGCTGAGCACAGGATCTGATATAAAGTATGCTTGTTCTCAGATACTGAAGTTCCAAAGAATCACTCACGATACTCACTAAAAATGTATAATCTTGAGTTCCACTGTATAGGATATACTTATAATAACTTATACTAACAAAATATGTGTTGTTCATGAAATTCAAATTTAAATCTGGCAACCCTAATATATAATTAAAATTAAGAATGGGTATCCCATACGTCTAAGGACAGATTTCATAGCTGTGAGATAATCATCTACCTGGGTAACAAGGGTCTATAAATTAATTCTGTTTTCTATGGCTCTGAAAAGACTAAATTCTCTTACTTGGCCCCAAAGTAGGTTTGTTTATTTCCTTCTGTTTTGAGGCTAGAAATTAACACTCACTTCTCAGCTTGGAGGTAACAGTGATTAGTCATATAGTGGGACTCAGTAGGTGAGTCTGACGTAATAAACATTATTAAGGAACTTCTTAAATCAAATATCCTGATGACATTATTGCAGCTCCATTTTTTGAATATGAAGATTATGTCATGATAAGAGAAAATCTAGCTATTTCAGTATGTGTATATTTGTGTTTCAGTGAAAAATGCCAACTGTTAACTTATTTGGATGGAGATCAATGTTCTAACCACTGTTTAGTTCTTAAAAATTCTCGTAATGAAATGATCATGAAATTTTCTGCAGACTGGCTGATTATCTTTATTCCTCAGGTATGCTCACCTCTGTTTCATTTTATATTCAAGCTGATTGATTTTCATTGATTCTGCTCCACCTTCGGGGACTCCAAACAAACCAGTCTTAAAAAGTTATGGTTATGGCAGTAAGGAAAGGAAATGGTTCAAGATCCCCATAGAATTAGAAAAAGACATTTTATAAGTTTTCTATTGCTGTGTAACAAATTGCCACAAATTTGCAGCTTAAAACAACTTCCATTTATTGTCTCACATTTTCTGTGGGTTGGGAGTATAGGCACAGCTTAACAGAGTTCTCTGCTTGGAGCTCAAGGCTGCAGTCGAAGTGTTAGTTGGGGCTGGGATCACATCTGAGTCTTGGCGTCCTCTTCTAAATTTCCACGTTTGTAGGCAGAATTCATTTCATTAAGTTTTTAAAATTTGAGGTGGCTTGCTTCTTTAAGTCCAGAAAACAGAGAGAGTCTTTGACTTCTGTCTCTGACTTCTAGACCCTCCTTTAAAGGACTCACCTGATTAAGTCAGGCCCACCCAGGATAATTCCTTTTGATAACTTAAAGTTCACTGGTTAAGGAAATTAATTACATCTGCAAAATCCCTTTATCTTTGCCATTTAATATAACATTATCACAGGGGTGACATCTCATCACCACATTCTAATGGTTGGAAGCAAGAGTCTCAACTACACTCATGGGAGGGCATTATATAAAGGTTTGGGTCATTGGGGGTTATCTTCGAAATTGACCTACTATTTTACTTACAGAATTAACTTTCAGATCTCAGCCAATTTTGGAAAGAAGTGAGATAAAAAGATAATTAAACTCCCCTCTATGAGATATAAATGTGTATTTGGAGAACTAGTGAGCAAAAAAGAAAAGGAGGTCAAAAGAAATAGAGAAGGCAGGCCCAACATTATGGTTCTAATAAAAAAGATTATCAGTGAAAATTCAGGGACCAGAGTGTTCAATAATTTTATGATAAGTACCATCTAGAATTCAATGTAAAATTATTTGCTTACATGTATAATTATTTGCTCGCTTGCATTTAGTGGAATTATTGGCTCATTTATACGTGGAATTAAAAAAAAAAAAAAACAAGCTCATAGGTACAAAGGACAGATTGGTGGTGGCCTGAGATGGGGGATGAGAGTGGGTGAAATGGATGAAGGGGTCAAAAAGTACAAACTTTCAGCTATAAAATAAATAAGTCATGGGTATGTAATACGCAGCTTAGTGACTATAGTTAATATTCAAATATTTATTGCGTATTTGAAAGTTGCTAAGAGAGTAGATCATAAAAGTTCATCACAAGAAAATAAATTTGTAACTGTATGGTGATGGATGTTAACTAGACTTATTGTGGAGGTCATATTGTAATATATATGGATATCAAATCATTACGTTGTACACCTGAAACTAATATAACGTTATGTGTCTATTATACCTCAATAAAAAATTACCTGCTATAATGTTTTTGGAATATAAACCTCTACAGTGTCCCAGAATCTCAGAAAAGCTTGTTGCATGTAGGTTACATATAGAAACCGAGAATTGATCACTGATAATATAGATAATTATGACTCCTTGGATATATTGTGTATACTGCAGGTTTTCCACCATATATGTGGTCAGGATTTGAGTCCATTTTTCTTAAATATTGCGAACAAGATGATCCCAATAAACTAGAAGTCTTGGGAACATTTAAAAATGTAATTTATAGGTTACATATGTTTCTGTCTTGAGAAGAGAACAGTAATTAGAAATTGTCTTAAAATATATAGCCAAACCTACCTCAAGATAAGCCAGGAGAATATGGTTCATTCTGAAATGAAGGCAAGCAAGTAAACTTCAGGGTCATAAAACAAACAGACAAACAAATACTTAAGCTTTTGAAAAGAAGAACTTAGAAATATTTTTATTGTATTGGCAAGTGGTTGCTGTCATATAGCCTTCGCAACCTGGTAACACAATTCCAGATATTTCCTGGGTCAGCAAAATGCTGCCCTTCAGACAGATGACAGTTTATTAGATTTTCAAAATTGCACTTTTGGTGATAAAAATCACCTCAGGACTCAAGTACAAAAGAAATGGCATGTGTTTATATGAGTTTGATTCAGAGATTAGAAGATGTGAAATATTAATGCTATTTACAACATTCAATACCTGCTGAGTATAAATGTACACAGAGTCAGCATAAGATCCCTTCTGTCTGTGAGAGGACTGAAATCATACAAGAAGCGTTCAATCTATCAAAATTAGGAAACATTTTGGTGTTTGGTCCTCAGGTTGGTTGAATACTAAGGATATGGCTAAGAGAGATGGCAGGAGAAGTAGTATGTGGAGAGAACGCTGGGTTTAGAACCAAAAGTTCTTTCTTCCAACCCTGTCTGGGTCTTTTGTGTACTGGGTGAGTTATTTAACATTTTAAGGCTTCAATTTTCTCTTCAGTAAAATGGGGACAGCCTCCCAGGATGCGTAGTGAATGTTCAAGGGGTATGCAAATAATATTACCATAATAATTTGAATTATTATTTTCTACTGATTCTAAGCTAGGTACCATCCAAGTGTTTACTTCATAGGGAAGAGGCAGTCAAAGCACAGTAGGGGATGTGATAACAGGTTTGTAGCCAAAAAAAAAAAAAAAGGGAGTATTTATCAAACGTAATCTAGGACCGCTGACAATTCTCCATTCAAATCTATTCTCACTTTACCCAAACTCTTTCAGTCACAGGAGGTACCTGTCTGTGGGAAATCACTTAATCAGATTAAAATCTTTGTCCAACATGAAAAGAGTATAAAATGAAATGACAAGAAGGCTAAAGTTTGGGCAAGGATCTCTACTTATTACTTTTGTGTATTAATGTTTTGCATAGAATAGTACTTTAGAGTTAGGCAGGGTAGATGTAATCTCAATTATACCAAAGAAAGAGCTTTCTTACAGAAACTTTGCTGGCAAGATTTTTTTTTTAATTGAAGTATAGTTATGTATAATATTGTGTCAGTTTCAGGTATATAGCAAAGTGATTCAGATATATATACACACATATATTCGATTATTTTCCATTATAGGTTATTATAAGATATTGCCTATTGTTCCCTGTGTTATATAGTAAATCCTTTTTTCTTATCTATTTTATGTATAGTAGTTTGTATCTGTTAATACCATACTCCTAATTTATCTCTCCCCCTTCCCTTTTCCCTTTGGTAACCATAAATTTGATTTCTGTGTCTGTGAGTCTGTTTCTGTTTTGTTTATAGGTTCATTTGTATTATTTTTTAGATTCCACATATAAGTGATATATAATATTTGTCTTTGTCTGACTTACTTCACTTAGTATAATACTCTCTAGGGCCATCTGTGTTGCTGCAAGTGGCAATATTTCATTCTTTTTTATGGCTGAGTAATATTCCATTGTATATATATATATATATATATATATATATATATATGTACCACATCTTAAACCAATTATCTATTGATGGGCATTTGGGATTTGGGTTGTTTCCATGTCTTGGATATTGTAAACAGGGCTGCTATGAACATTGGGGTGCATGTATCTTTTCGAATTGTAGTTTTTTCTGGGTGTATGCCCAGGAGTGGGATTGCTGGGTCACATGGTAACTCTATTGTTAGTTTTTTAAGGACCCTCCATACTGTTCTCCATAGTGGCTGCAACTATCTACATTCCCACCAACAGTGTAGGAGGGTTCCCTTTTTTCGGCACCCTCTCTAGCATTTATTATTTGTAGACTTTTTGATGATGGCCTTTCTGAACAGTGTGAGGTGATACCTCATTGCAGTTTTGATTTGCATTTCTCTAATAATTAGCGATGTTGAGCATCTTTTCATGTGCCTGTTGGCCATCTGTATGTCTTCATTGGAGAAATGTCTATTTAGGTCTTCTCGCTGGCAAGATATTTCTTATGCACAAGATGAAAGGACAGGATAAGTGACAGAGCTAGTTACCAGAAATTAGGCTTTCTTGTATTACATCATGACCCTCTCATTTGTTTCCTCCTCCATCTCTCTCTCCCTCTCTCTCTCCTTCTCGCTCATTCTTGCTCTCTCTCTCTCTCACTCTGTCACTCTCTCTCTCTCTTAATTTATATATCTATATACCTAAAGGTTAAGTGAAAGAAACTAGTTTGGTTAATTAAAGTAAAATGATACTAAGAAACATTGCACACGAAACAGACAGAGGTTAAAAGGATGCTTTTCAGATTTCTCTCAGAACCTCCAAGAAAATCAGAGTCACACTGCAAAAACAACTCCCTTTGGAGGGGGACCTATTCACTCAGTGGCATCAAATCACACATTAATATAAAGAGAGTGAGGTAAGCTTCGTGTTTTGGCCAATTGTAGTTTCTATTAATAAATTTTAGAGGGTGACTTTATCAGTTATTTTCATGGTTTTAGTATATTCATAATTAATCTATAAATAACATGCTAGAAAAATTTCTTATTGAGTTCTCTGCAAACATTCCTTCTTCTCCTTTTGATTCTGCTCTCTTCACTGCTGTCAGAACTCTATCTCTTAAACAACTTATCTAATTATTTATTTCCCATTTCTTGCACATTTCTATTAAATCCAGATGGCTTTCAGGAAAAAATACTAAAGCCTCTGGCTAGGCATTCAATGCCCCTCCTCATGTGGCCTGAAATGACCTCTATGACCGTATTTTCACACATGCATCTCAACTCCATAGACCCACTCATGTGACTCTATTCGGGAACATTTATGTCTCATCCTTCAATAAATATTCCATATCAAATATTCCATATCATTGCATGAGACTAAGTGGCTGCAAATGCTGTCGCTTTGCCTAGAATATCATTCCTCCTTTTATGCCTGACAAATTCTGCTCAGGCTTCAGGATCAAGTGTAACTTTATTTATTTGTGAACTCTTTCCTGAATCCTGTGGGCAAGCAGTCTTTTCTTCCTCTGAGTTCCAGGAGATAGTTTTTCTCCCTCTTATAACATGTGCTACATTGCATTGCAGTTTATCTGTTTCCATATTTGACTTCTCTGTAAACTGTAAGTTCATCTGGTACCAGGACTGTCTAACTCATTCTTAATTCCACAGCACATGATATGGTGTTTGTGACCAGCAGATAATCAATAAATGTTTGTCAAATTAAATTGAAGCTCCAGAAGCTCTATTCTTTGAATTGCAAAAATTTCTTGGATTGATTCTTTAAAAAAAAAAAAAATCTTTACTTTTTAAAATAAATATTTGGAGTCCTGATTTTATGTTCTAAGTAGGATGTAGTAGGTTGCAGTAAGCCAATACTCCCACTGTAGCAATGTGAAGGTGGATAAGTTGCAAAATTGTAGTGTTAAAAGGTTTCAGAAGTCTACGGAATCAACAAGGGCTAGTTGGTGAAGTCTGTGAGCCTTATGCCCCTAACCCATTTTCCCCATAAGCCCTGTGGTTTTTATTTTGAGATTTTTGCATAGCATAGTGATTTTCAGGGATATACATATCTATATGTAATGGCAAAACTGCCCATAAAATTCACTGAAAGTTGATCAGTGTTTTTATGTGTAAAATTTATCTCAAGGTAATTGAAACAAAGTGTGACTTTGGACTCGTTTTCAAAATAAAATGAGAAGCTATTAGGGATATGACTCTGTGCCCATATTCACATGTGTTCAGGAATTCTTTTCCTCTCAGAATACACTTTTGCTATTGTGTAGCACTGCTCTTTGCAGAAAACATATTATAAGGATTAAAAAAATTGACTTTCAAAAAAAAAAAAATTGACTTTCTACATATTTATCCAATAGACAAGATTGTGTTAAAGGCATCGAGCCTAAACTAGTCAGTTCGCGCCACTTCTAACAAGAGCTTCCTCAGCCCCTTTGGTGACGGCACGTGTCGCAGGCTGCACTGAAGTGGGTTAAGGTGGATGTTAGTCATGTGGGAGTTAGAACTGCCTAGAATGCAGTAATACAAAGAAAGAATATACTCTCACAGGAACAAAATGGTAGTTTTAAGGCAGTGGTGCAAAATTTGATTGCTTTGGGATGGGTAGGTATGTTTTTAATGAGGTATTTGGAAAATATTCATAAAGAATAAGCTCTCTCTGATACGAACTGTTTAATGTCATCTGATGGGAGTATGATGAGGAAGTACATTTTTAGGACAAGCTTTATGTAACATTGATGGCCACAAAAGGACTGTCTTGTAACAAAAACATAAAGACCGCACCCCAAATTCCTTATTGTAACATGAAAAACAATAATAACTGGACACAAAGTTCAGAAGGAGCTTGGGGAGTTCTAGTGTCTGACAGCTTATGCATCTAATTACGATATGTCATCAGAAGTCTGATTATGTTGGAGGGAGGGAAGGAGGGGGTGGCAGGTGATGAGATGGCAGTGCCTAAAACAAAGGATAACATTGTCTCTTTGTATCTGGATCGCTATTCTTTGGATCATAAGGGAATCTGCAATGTGAATGAACTCTTTGCCCTGTTGGTGCAAGAAACGAAGTGTTGCTGCTAGATTGGGCATTGTCACTTGATGCTTGGTATGAATATGGCAATATTTATCTTGTTTGGTTTGTTTCAGATTTTAGTGTTCACAGAGAGTATTTTAAATTTCAAACCATTTGATTCAACTTGAAGTCTCCACCTGCTCTTTTGGGACACAAATAGGAATGGTAGGATTAAGGGATGCTTTCTGACTCATCTCTTTCAATCCTGGCCAATACAAGAGGAAGGGAGCCACACAGCTGTGGAGAGCACAGCCAGCCTACCTCCCCTGCAGGGAGGCAGGTTCCAGGCCTCCCGAGGATCCCACAGAGGCTCTCAGACTCACCTTTGCCAACCTTTGGCAGGCTGGCTTTTATTCCCAAGAAAAAGAGAGTCAATTAAATGGACTTCCAAAAAACTGAGTCCCGTATTAAAGGGACCCAGGAATGCCGGAAGACTGCTTTGGTAAACTGCTTTGGTGGGTGAAAGAGTGGTGTTATGTCATCTCCTCCTGCTGCGCTGTGTGGTTTTGAATTGCCTGCTGAGAAAGACAAGCCTGATTTTCCTCTGAGCCCCTGGCAAGCCTGTGTAGCTGTAAAGGTCAGACATGAGATTAATAAGGGTACACACAAGCAGGGTTTCCAAATTACCTCTTTACCCGTATATCGTTCATGCATTATTCATCAGCTCTTCTGCTGTGTGCTGAGAACTGGGGTAAGCACTGGGGAACAAAGACAAGTGTGACGTGGACCCTGTTCTGAAGGAGCACCATCTAGTAGAGAAGGACAGGCAGGAGAACAAATAAGGGCCATAACATGTTGTAGGGCGTCTGAGAGAATCAGTGCCGGAGGAAGAGTAGTCTTGTCTACCTAAAACGCGGGTCTTTAAACTGTTTTTTCCTCTGGATCCATTTGGCAGTTGACAAGATTTAGGTCTTGATGTTCCAGTTTCAAGCAAATGCTCAACAAAATATTTATTAAACATATAATTCAATGTGACCGTGTTTGGATCATAAGTTAAATTACAGAGCCATAGCTACTGCCCTAGTTCCTAAGTATATGAAAAGGAAATTAAAACGTATCGTTCTAAGTTACTCTGAAAATGCCATAGTACAGGTGAAAGAACCCGGAACACCTGTTATTGCTTGGCTTTGCAAAAAACTAGCTGTGTGATCTTGGCCAAATCACTTAATTTTGACCTCAGTTTCCTTATACGTAAAATGAGAAAGTCCCCCATTCCAGACAGTAATGATTACAGAAAAACTCAAAGATAAGACTAAAAATAGAAAAAAAAGAAAAGTGTAAATTCTTAACGGTATTTCTCCATGTGTAAACAAACTTTAGAGAGCAACTGGATGCTTTTGGATTTCCCTTGAAATTCAAGCCAAATGGGGAGCCAGATGGTTGTTACCCACAAACCCCACATGAGATGAATCTCAGGAAGCCCATCTTCTTGAATTCCCTCCATTTCCACATGGAAGTGAGGATCTCTAGATATTCATAATCCAGTGAGTCATTTCATCTTCTCTCTTTTCTCGTGCGTGCCAAAGAAAATTTCTCCAGAGGAATATAAGAAATCTAAATTCTGACTGGTGTCCCTGGAGTATGCAGTAAATGGTTCTTACCATGAGTATCTGTAGAAAACTCAGAAGAGTACAAGGTAATATTGTGCGTTTTGTAAGTGAAATTCTATTCCCTACAACAGCTACTCAGAACTTCTAACCTTGATTGTTCAAATCAGCTTCCCGTTTGTGGTTTCCTCTCCCGTCCAATCCACTAATAGTGCACTACTGGATTAATCTTTTAAAGCAACTCTGTCCAATAGAACATTCTGTGATGATAGAAATGTTCTATATCTCTCCTGTCCTATATACAGAAGCTACTAGCTTTTGGGCATTACTGAACATTTGAAATATGGCAAATGCAATTGAGGAGCTGACTTTTTCATTTTATTTAATATTGATTAATTTAAATGTAAACTTAGGCAACTACATGTGCTGGTGGCGTCTGCACTGAACATTACAGTTCTCAAGCACAGCCTTGACCATGTCCCTCCTTGACTCAAAACGTTATGTACCTTTGCTCTGCTTAAAATGTACCATTAAACTGTATTAAACATTCAAGAAATTCCATAAACTGTTTTCAAACTTTGCTTTTTATGCAATCAGTATTTTATCCGAAGTGAAATATTTGCTGTTCTCAAACCTATCTTCTGTTTTCCAGCAGTCACACTTTCCTTATGGTTTTTTAAACGAGTATTTTGTTCATTTATTTAATTATATCTAATGTTGAAATAGCTCAGCTCAGTTTTCCCAGCCTTTATAAGATCTTATCTCATTCATATCAGTTGACATCTCTCATGCTCATGAAATCCCATAGCCCTTATGACATTTAGTACATTTTACTGTATATTGTAACTATGTATATATGTTAAGTCCACTACTAGGTTGTAATCTTCCTGAGACTGTTGCCCATGTCTGATTTAACTTTGTATCCGTCCTGGCTCTTTTCACAAAGAAGAAATAAAAATTAATCATTAAGCAAAAGTCAGTAGCATTGGATTTAAATCCCAGTTACCTGAACTACTACCTGTGTAATTGATCAGCGCCATGTCAAGGTACATAGCAAGGACACAGCAAATGCTAGCTAATTCATAAATGCTAAAGATGTAAGTTCAGAATTTTCATAGGCAGATTGTCATAGTTACTTTTGATGCACAAACAAAAGGCCATATTCTTTCACTGAAAGAATCACACAATAAGCAAATATCTTATTCTCCAAGACCGAGTGTGATAGAAAGAAGCTTGTTCTCTCTCACAGCAGAGAGAACTATTCTTGATCTATATTCACCTCTCTCTCCCTCACTAAAAAGTAGAGTTTGGGGCAAAATGTCAAGAGAGAAGACTTGAAACTTAGCCCCAGGGCAGGACCAACAGCAGATCATCCTGAAAGCTATTCCTTGGTAAAGGCAGCCCCACTTCTAGGGGAAGCATGTGGTTTCCTGCCCTCCTGCCATCCACTGTGTTCCTGTTGGCAGCACCAGGGTTGAATGACTTATTTTTTTTGGCCCTGGGCTTGAAAGGAATTATAAAGATACATGGGTAAAAGGGAAGAGAACAGATTTAAGGGGAAGCTGCCCTTCTCAGCATTTGAGAGAATTCTTTGTTCTCTGCTTTTGGACACTAATCTTTGGGTTATTTAGGCTGACTTTTTCCACAATGGTTGAAATCAAATGCTTTCAAAACTCTACAGTAGAGAATTTTAAAGATTTTCCTCAAAGACATAAAATTCTACTAAAATATTGGTGATTATGTTTAAATTACCAAATTCTTGATTCAAAAATATTTCTAAGGAATAGAATTGTTTTTATCTACAAAATCACTTGAACTAACTTCTGACCTACTCTTAGTAAGTGACAATGACTCATCTGCTTTAATGAAATAATAGGAAGTAAATCATCTGGGTTTGAATCCTAGTTTGCTATTTACTCACTATGTCATTAATTTTCTTACTTATTAGAGTCAGCTCCTTCTAGGTTCGAACATGAGTTAGTTGGGGCACTTAAAAACTTTACAATCACTCACAAGTTACTTAAGTTTCTTCATTTACGAAATAAACTATAAAATAATGATAATTCCTACTTCTCAAGAATGTGGTTAAATATGAATTGAATTTACATAAAGCGAGTAAAGCACTTTGCACAGTACCTGGCACATAAAAGGCACTCAATACATTTAAGTACCCTATGTGGGTAGTTTGTACTTTGCACAAACCTTATGTGGTTTGTACTAAGATAAATGCTATAAATTATTAAAGAACAGTTTCTTCTTTGAGCTGTTTATAACTCCTCCATGTAACCTCGACTATACTATTTTTTAAATCTTTTATTTGGAAATAGATGCAATGTTGGTACCAAGAACTCCATATACCATTTATCCAGATTCAAAAAGTTTTTAATATTTTGTTCCATTTGCTTTATCTTAAGTACTCTCTTCATATATTATACATCTATCATTACATCCTAGGCTGGGCTTTTTATAACCACATGTCCAGCTATCTGCAACAGCAGAGAAAGTTTTTTCTCTTCTTGTTATTCATTATCACGGAAGACATGTGGCTTTCTTATGTAAAAACTAGACCTAAAAACGTTTTGGAAACGCCATACTCCAGATATGCCACTATCTGTTCTGTGTATCCAGCACATTACCTCCATATTAAGCCCCCCAGAGCAATACCTGGAGTGGTTTCCCCTCTAGAAAGTGAAGGGAAGCATTAGAGCAGCATTCTTAAACACTTTAGTTTTAGGGCCCCTTTCCCCTCTTACAAATTACTGAGTATCTCAAAGAGCTTTTTTTAGGTTTGTTACAGCTATCACTAGTTACCATATTGGAAAATAAACTGAGGAAAAATTTAAATATTTATTAATTCATTTAAAAATAATAATATTAAACCCATTACATATTAACATAAATAACATACTTTAGTGAAAAAAACTATATTTACCAATAATAAAGATGTTAGTGAGAAGAATTGTGTTGTTTTAATTTTAATCTTTTTAATGTCTGTCTTATTAGATGCCAATTAGATTCTTATTAGATTCTCATATGTGGTCTGAAGTCAACCCATTAAAATATACTGTTTTGGTTGAAGTATAAAAAAAAGAAATCCAGCCTCATGCAGTTCATGGAAAAAGGAGTACATTAATTGCCTTTTCAGATAATTTATCTTTAAAACTATATCAAAACTCAGTAAGTGGTAGTTTCTTAAAGATTAATTGCAGCCCTATCTTTTAATATTCTATCAAAACGATGCGCTCTATTACTTTTAAATCCATTGGCCTCTTTTTCATTTTAAATGTATCTTTTACCCATGCATACATGGTTTTGTATCATCATTCATTGACCATTTGAAAAATATTGGTTCACTGAGTGGTGCAGATCTTCTGCACATTTCATAAATATCAAAAACACATTTGTTAATATCCCGACTAATCTCCTTAGAAAATCCAACACTGGGAAGCTGTTAAACACATAGTGGCTTGCAAAAGTTTTAAAAATTTATACTTTGCTTGAAAGTTTTAATTATATCGCTGGCAACAAATACTGTCACTTGTTTTCTTTGGAGTGACAGACTGACTTCATTTGTTTTTGAGAAAACATCTGCCAAATACTCACTTCTTTTTTTAAAAGCAGTTTATTAAGATATAATTCACATACTATAAAATTCACCAATTTAAATTTTAGAATTCATTGGTTTGCAGTATGTTCACAGAAGTGAGCAACCACCAGTACAATAAATTTTAGAACATTTAATCGCTCCCAAAAGAAAGCTCGCATCCGTTTGCAGTCACCATAGCTTCAGCACAACCCTCAAATCTTAGAAATCATTAATCTACTGTCTGTCTCTATGGACTTGTCTATTATGAACTTTTCATATAAATGGAATCATACAATATGTGGTCTTTTGTGACGGGCTTCTTTCACTTAGCATAATGTTTTCAAGATTCATTCATGTTGCAGCATGTGTCAGTACTTGATTTTTTATGGCTGAATGGTATTTCATTGTATGGATATACCATATTTTGTTTATTTAACCATCAGTTGATGGTCATTTGGTTGCTTCCACTTTTGGCCTTTATGAATAATGCTGCTTTGAACATTTGGGTATATATGTTTTGTGTGGACATATTTTTTCAATTTTCTTGGGTACACAACTAGGAATGAAATGCTGAATCATATAGTAATTCTATATTTTAAGTTTTGAGGAACTGCCTAACTGTTTTCTGTGTCTGTGCCATTTTATATTCCATTCACAGAAGCAATAAATGAGGGTTCAGTTTCTCTATGTCCTTGCCAATAGTTGTTATTGCCTGTCTTTTTTATTATAGCCATTTTGGTGCATATGAAGTGGCATCCCATTGTGGTTTTGGACTGTATTTTCCTAATGGCTAATGAAGTTCAGCATCTTTTCATGCAATATCGTTCACTTACATATCTTCTTTTGAGATATGTGTAATCAGAACCTTTGCCCATTTAAAAAAATGGGATATTTGTCTTTTTATTGTTTAGTTTTTAGTTCTTTATATATTCTGGATATTAGACTCTGATTAGATATATGATTTACAAATATTTCTTCCATTCTCTGAATTGTCCTTTCACTTTTTTGATGGTGCCCTTTGAAGCACAACAGTTTTTAATTTTAATGAAGCTCAACTTATCACTTTTTTTCTTTTGTCAATTGTACTTTTGGTGTCATATCTAAGAAACCTTTCCCAACCTATGGTCACAAAGATTTACTGCTATGTTTTATTCTATGGATATTTCAGTTTCAGCTTTTACACTTAAGCATATGAGCCATTTCAAGCTAATTTTTGTGTATGACATGAGGCAGGGTTCCAAGTTCATTCTTTTGTATATGGATACTCAATTCGCCCAGTACCATTTCTTGAAAAGATTCTTCTTTCTCCATGGCACCCTTGTCAAAAATCAAATGACCATAATTAAATGGATTATCTCTAGCTTCTCAGTTCTATTTCATTTATCTATATGGCTGCCCTTATGACAGTACCACACTGGCTCGATTACTATAACTTTGTGGTGGATTTTACGTATTATTTATTTATTTATTTATTTATTTATTTATTTATGGCTGTGTTGGGTTTTCGTTTCTGTGCAAGGGCTTCCTCTAGTTGCGGCAAGTGGGGGCCACTCTTCATCGCGGTGCGCGGGCCTCTCACTATCGCGGCCTCTCTTGTTGCGGAGCACAGGCTCCAGACGCACAGACTCAGTAGTTGTGGCTTACGGGCCCAGCTGCTCCACAGCATGTGGGATCTTCCCAGACCAGGACTCGAACCTGTGTCCCCTGCATTGGCAGGCAGGTTCTCAACCACTGCGCCACCAGGGAAGCCCCTGTGGTGAATTTTGAAATCAAGAAGGATGAGTCCTCCAACTTTGTCCTTTTTCAAAATTGCTTTGGTTCTTCAAACACCAACTTCTGAATAACCATAATTTGTTTGTTGGTTGTTCTTTCAAGTAAAAATTATATTCTATGGTAATAGTGGCTAGTTCCACTCTCAAGCTTGCAAGTGCTTTTGTTCAAGACAACCACTGGACTTTATAATACGTAGCAGAAGTGCTCTATGCTTCTCTTTTTATCACACAGAATATTAAAGGATGTGTACTCAAGGGCCAAGATTTAATACATTTAACAAATTTTACTACTTTATTAAGACTTCTTTAGAGAAATTGACTTTTAATATTTATTTATTTATTTTACAAATGTGTGTGAGACCACAAAGACCACAAGTGCTACTACCTTGATTCCTGCTCAGTCCACAGCAGTTTTGCCCATCACTGAATTTGCACCATCAGTACAAATGTCAACACAGTAAAAAAGGTAAAAATTTCTCTGCATGTATTTGGTAATACCAAGTCTGGTAAAAAAAAAAAAAAAAAAAAAAAATCTGTGAGGAGTAAACTTTTAAAATGCCATTTTACGGCCCGCATAACTTCAGAAAGCCTGTCAACAAACATTTAATTCATATTTTATCGCATATATCTTTTAAACTATATAAAGTAAAAATAATTGTCCAAGTAATCTTGTCATAGTTATGAATATTTACCTCTGATAGAAAATATAGTTATTATTAGTGCTATCATTACTTGGACAAGGATACTTTTTAGGTCTTTTAAAATATTCCCTAGACCCAGAATAGTCTGTGATTGTGTAATAAGGTATTTTCTGTATACATTGCAATTTGTGGCTATGGCATTTGAGATAGCATAAAATAATTTAGACAAAATGTTCTTTCAGTGAAGTTTACATTTTTTCTACTATAATTACCAAATGCCAGAATTAATTTTTCTCAGATAATTATTCCTTTAGCATAGTTGACAATCCCAGGCATTTAACTCATTCATTAAAATGCAGTAATGATTTCTCCAATGGTTTTCACTACCAGTAATGACATGCATTATTACACATTACTAATTTCCATGAAGAACAATGAGATACTATGTTATTGGTATTTACATTTACAGGACTACACTTTGTTGCATGCTTATAAAGAAAACGAAGAAAGGACCCAGGTCAAATTAACATCAGATATTTTTCTTAAAGATTAAATAATCGCTATATTAGTATATGATATTAGAATTGCTACTAAATATTTTTATTATTATGTAATTTCATTAGTAATTGGAATAAACATATGGCTGAGAAGGACAACACTGTAATTATTAAAACAAATATATGATGATAGTTATGAGTAAACTTGAAACTAAAACAATTTTTCAAGACAATTTTTGGATTAAATGTTCTGAAGTTTTTTTTTCTTTGATGTTTTGCATTTGCATTTGTTGTCATTGTTACTTTCTCCAGTTACTAAGTATTTATTAATTTCAAAACAAGCCACTGAACTTGTGAAATTATCTACTTTAAATGCTTTTTTGTGTTAAATGTTAAATGTCTTATTGTGCTGGTATTCCAGTGTTTACATTAGTACTCACTAAAATAAAACAGTTACTTTTTGATAAAAGTTAATTTGTGATTTGAGCCACTAAAACAACAGAATGCAAGCATTTCTCAGTTTTACCTTGAAGAGTCATCTTCAATTTTATAAAATAAAAATGTAGAATTAATAATCAGACTTTATATCTGGTGGACAATATATCAAAATATTCGCATATGCTCACTGATTAAAACACTTATTCAGTTGGGCAACCATTAATTGATACGCAAATATTTCATCCATTAAGGTGAGCTTTACTCAAAATGTATGATTTGTCTTTAAGATTATAGCTCCTCATTGCAAAGACATGCTATTTTTACCCTATTTGTATGAAGCAACTGTGACATGCAGGGACTGATTAGCTTAAACCACAGATGTGTTTGCCTTAGGGAAGTAGCAGTAGCCTAGTTTTCCCCATAAATATGATAGCCAGAATTCAAATTATTTCCAATCCAAAGCCACGACTGTCCCAATTCTGGTAGTTCAGTGATTAAATTGGAATATAGTAAAGAGGAAAGGAAGATTCAACCTGTAAACATTTAATGTCTGTATGTTTTTTTCTAAGGCTAAAAATAATAATTCTGTATATTACTAGGGATTGGCTCTCACTAGGCTAACATCGGTAGGCGACTCATTTACGCAGCGCTTGAAAAATTCATTTGCATCAGTCATCAACACATGGATGCATAATGAGGGCGGGTATTTTTCAGGAAGAGAACACACATTTAATTTGACATTTTCATGTTGAACTTGAGGCAGCCAGCTTCCCTGGCTTTACTCCATCTTTTCATCCCACCAAACCTTCCCTCCTACTCATCAAATAAGCAGAGCATTCTGCACCCTAAAACATAGGCAGATGGGTTCTTGTGTCATTATTTGTAATCCGATTGAAAGATCTGTTTTTGCTTCTCCTGGCCCCCATCCCATAGTTCTCTAAAATCAACATTCCGTTCCTTAAATTCACAATCTTTCTTCTTTCTTAGCAAGAAATGAAACTTACCAATAGCATTTCTTTGCAACTTTCTCATGTACTTTATAGTCATGCATAATCTCTGGGTGAGAGTAATTCACATAAAGTGTTGGAAACTGTTTTTCTTAATTCAGTAACAGTAGTACACTTATAAAATGGAAAGTGCCAAATAAATGCCATATAATAACAACAATTTTATTGAAGTCAAGTCATCTAACCTTTCCTATAAATGTAACTGCTTCATTATTTAAGCATGCATTTAAGAACCATTTTCGTGGGTTCTCTTTATTCATGACTATTTATTCTGAATTATCACATAATTGGATGATTTCTCATTTTCTTTTAATAATTGCTTGAAGCATCTAAAAAGCACTAAGTGTTAAGAGGTCGTTCCTTAACAGTGACTGTTAGAATTTCTTGGAAATGATTTTCCTAGGTTTCTAGGTTACATTTTTCTTGCCCCATTAGTATGCCTAAAATTCTTTGTTGAGCCAGGGAGGGATATATAATATTATGCTTTTAAACTGTCCAGTCAATACTTGTGTATCTACATCCTTGAATTTTTTTAATCTATAAAGAACTAAGTAAATCTAATGTGTAAAAAATAAAGAGAGCAAGCCCCACTGGGGACATACGAAATATTGAAAAATATAGTAAGAATAAAAATCAGCTTAAATACTGAGCCCTGAAACAACATTTTACAAAGTGGCATTTCCCATTCTTCACATTCATAAAAAAACCTTGCCTTGTGTCCTGGGGAAAGTGAGACTACCTCCAAAGTTCATGGCAGTTGATTAGACATAGTTAAATCTTTGCATAAGAAGTATGAGTGTTTGGACTTTTAGCTTGATCAAGGTAAAATTCATATTCTATATTTAGTAGGTACTCTAACCTGATTTAATCACAAATTACAGAAATATCACAGTGAGGGAAGGAAAAGGAAGGGTGGCAATTAAATGAGACAACTGGTTTTCCCATATCTTTCATTTGACCTCTTCACCCTCAGTCCCCCCATCTTCTTTGATTCTATCTTTCCAATCCTTCCAAAATAATTTGAAAGAAGTGCCTTATAGGAAATGCAAACTTTTTAGAGATAGGCAACAAAAAGGTTGAAATTTACCAGTGTGTGATTTTCACCAGAGGACAAATACTCTTTCACTCCCTTTCAGTCAGATGAACAAAATGCTCATTATTATGTTTTAAGTTTTCTACTGCATACAGAGTACGTTGTTCAGTATCAGGAAAAGTTGATTCTGGAAAGGTAAAATATCCCTGCTTCAGAGAGTTTACATATTAAGAACAAGTTGATAGATAAGTGATAATTTAAAAAAAAAAATGAGGCACAAATGTTATAAAGATTTTTTTTCAACTAATAGTTTTTTAAAAAAATTATTGTCTAGCATCATGTAGTGAAAAATTCATCATACTGGGGATTAGGAAACAGTGCTGATTTTGGCTCTGGCTTGACTGGGCGTGACCTTGGTTATGTTATTGAACATCCTATGATGCCTGGGACACAATAATTGCTTCATGAATGTGATACTACAAATAATGCAATGCCTAAAATTGAATACATGGAATAATAATGAAATTTTTAAATGAATAAAAAAATGAATGAATGAATGAACAAAGTGTATGGAATTGAATCTAAGGAGGAGAGAAAACTGCTGCAGGTCAATGATAGTTTCAGGATGAGGTCAAGTAAATAAGCAACACTTCAGATGTGTCCATTTTTTGCCTTCAGATTTGTTTCATGGTTGATATTATTATAATACAAAAGAAACCATCAAAAGCTTATTTTTGATCAGGCTTTTATTTAATATTTCCACTGCCATGTTCTTCTTGACATTTGAGAAGTACTTTTTAATACTTCCAAGATTCTGGTCTTTGTGCATCTTTACTGAATTAGAATAAGCACAATGCACTTTCTATTGATGGAGCCGTCTGAGGTTCCTGGCCTGGAGGGGCACGGATGAAGGAAAGCTGGTGTCAGCACATTTAGGGCACATCAGAGAACAATCGAGCAGTGTGCAGGGTCTGTGCAATCACTTGCTCTCATTAGATACTTTTTAAATGTTTGCATGCTTGCCAGTGGCAAAGATGGCAAACTTCAAGTAATTGATTGGGAACAAAATTTTTATTGTCCCCTGCAGTTCTATAAAAACCAGTGGTTAATATATTTTTCTTTTTTTTTCTGAATGACTTTCCACTTCAAACCTTTGGTCAAGAGTCCGGGTCTATAGTCAGTATCTGGAGTCCTTAGCAGATGGGATGACAGGGATTGACAGGCGTTTCTGTAGGTGGTGAAGTGTAACCAGCAAGATACTAGTAGCTAATGTTTTTAAACTCTTTATAATTTACCCTGTGATTCCCATATATGATCTCATAAGGGGAGGGGAGGTATTTTTCTTAACCTTCTTTTACACTTGAGGAAAACAGGAAAATCGAGTATCAGTTAATTGCTCAAATTCACTTATTAGGAGTGCCATTGTTAGTGTCATTGTTAGGAATCACATACCCTTCTCCTGCTTACCTAAAAATCATTTTGGAGGCTGATTTTATAATGGATTTAAAAATTGAAGAGGCAAGAAATATTTATTACCATTGGCAGGGCAGAGATTTGGCAGATGTGTTTCACTCAAGCACATTTAAGACAGTACATTTAGGGAAGTGTGTACTGTAGGGTGAGGGGGTTTGTCTACACAGTTGTTACTTGGAGAAGATGGGGCAAGGAAATTAGAGGGAGAAAAAGTAACTACAACAAAGAATTTCTCTTACTTTTGCTCCGATCACCATTTCACTTACCTGCCGATGAAATAAAAATTTATATTTTAAGGCAAGACAAGAAAATTTAAACATAAAATATTTCTCTGCCAGTTTGGGCCTCCTCCCTCCCCTCTGGTGTGCATTGTGCATCTGCATTATGCATCAACCAGACCTCCCCAATGGCAGAAATACCTGCTTAAGCATAAAGATCAATTTTTCTTCTTCTGGAGCTAGTCATGAAACTCCTTAGAAGATAACATTCCTTTCTCAATCTTGTAGGGATCATGATGACCCACCACTTGCCTTGTGTGTGCAGATAACTCTGGTGAACTTTATGTACAGTGACAATATATCGTTTCCCTTAGAGATAGCAATTGGTGCAGAACAGACTGGTCAGATGACCTGGGGAGACACTGGGCCACACCTAATAGAATTTTACAGCTTAAATACTTACTTATGACCTTATTAATGTTACTAGTTATGTTACTTGTATTTTGCCTATTTTACAAGATTGTTGTTTCTTGCATTACCAAATGTCTGACTAATCCTGAGATAAAACTAATGTGATTAGGTGACTTGAAACGATTGACCAAATATATAGTCCTATAAGATCAATGATTGTAATAGTGTAACTCTAGATATGGGAAGAAGCAACCAGAGGGAACCATTTCCTGAACCATAACAGACTAGCAGGACAGGCGGTCCAAAAGCTTTTGGCTACTGTTAACAGGGCCAGTCCAGTAATAGCACTTTGAGTGGCTTATCAACGAAATACTTGCTTGACCTGGGAATGGGCATTCTTAGTGCCATGGGACAAGTTGGTCATGAATTGCCTCCCAAACCTTGGTGGAAATTAAGACCGAAAGGGAAGGGATTATAAAATAAAGAATGTTGCCCACCATCTTGTTCTACAATAATCAGATTATCAGCCACGGCAGTCACTGACCTACCAGACACTCTGAAAGGAACTTGGCGTGAAGATCAGGATGAGGTAATCTGTGCTCTGGGAAAGCTGACAGAACAGGCCTTCAAATAGTTAGATATTTTCAGGAGAAATCTTTTATGAAACTGGATTCTTACATCTTGCCATACCTGGAAAAGCACTAAAACCATCAACTAAGATGTCTGTTTCTCATGACTAGCAGCAAGCTCCTACTGAGATGTGTGCTTGATTGCATGTACACCCTTTGCCAAAATAACATGTATGCAGACCTCCCCCTTTACCTCTTTGGAACAGTCCTCAGAGCTTTCTGAAAGACTGTCTCCCAGGTTACAATCCTCAGATAGGCTCGAATAAAATTTTCCATCTCTTTCTTAGATTGATTAATATTTTGTAGATACTACCACAACCACAGCATGAACCGATTTGTTAGTGAGACTTCTGAGCTTGCCCTGGAATCTGTTTTCTATTCTCTGACATCAGTTCCCATCAGAACCAAAAGGGTCTCCCAGAGCAAACAACTTTCACTTCAAAATCATGTCATATCCTTAATTACTAATGCCTTAAAATACCATAACCCTTAGCTTTTTGATCTATGCCTTCTACCTTTGTTTTTTAATCTTTATTGGGACTTTCAAAGTTGTTCCTATTTTTTTAAAATCTTATTGGAGTATAGTTGCTTTACAATGTTGTGTTAGTTTCTGCTGTTCCTAGTTTCAAATGTCATTATTTTCTGAAGTTGTGGTGTGAGTAGTTGTGGTTCTCTGAATTCTTCACATCTTTCTTGTCTTTCACCTTCAGTGGTGTATTCAATGAATATTTTTGAGCTCCTGCAGTGTACTAGAGGCACAAAGATGAATGCAGAATGTTCCCTGACCTCACCATTGGTTGAGAGAGATATCAATGGTGTTTCTAAAACACAGAGATAAGTGTATTAATAGTCAAGTCAATCCAGGTCATTGCTGGATCTTTCTAAGGAAACTTGAGTCTCTCTGTCCACCAGAAACAGGATTTCCTTTGGTGAGCAAGGCCACAGCCTGATGCTGGAAAGGCCTTGGTACTCCCTACATCTACCCTCCACCCATCAACAGATTTCGAGGATTAAATCACTTGACAACCTGTGGTAAATTTAATCCACTAGGGCTCATATTATTATTATCTCTGGTCACCACCCAGTATATAGATCCCTCAGTTATCTACTCTTTCCTGCAGCCTCACCTTAGGCCTCCTGCCCCTGATCTGTCCTAATGCTACTCCTCTTGGCACTGCTTTCTGGTCCTGATCTCTATCTTTTACTCTTTGAAACTCCCTGATCATAGTTAACAAACTTTCCTGTGTTTTCTACAACTGGTGGCCTTAACTGAAAGGACCTTCCGTATGTAAACCCTTCTCCTGTTCAAGTGGGAAAATCTAATATTGGGAAGGAGGTAGTCACAAGAGTCTATGTGTATTTATGGCTTATCTACAAGAATTCTCAAAATTAGTTGTTGTTTGTTTTGGTTTTGTTTTTAGAAGCCATGGGGGTGAGAGTTCCCCAGATGTGTTCCTATGATCTTGAAGTCTATCCATAGCAAGCATCTGACACTTGCCTGGATCATCAAGTTTCAGAGTACCTGTAAAAGTAAAAGCATAAAAATAAACCAGTTGGTTAACTTATTTACAAAGCAGGAACAGACTCATAGACACAGAAACAAAACTTATGGTTAGCAAACGGGAAGGCGGGGAGGGATAAATTAGGAGTTTGGGATTAGCAGATGCACACTACTGTATATAAAATAGATAAACAGCAAGGCCCTACTGGGTAGCACAGGCAACTATATTCAATATCCTGTAATAAACCATAGTGGAAAAGGATATGAAAAAGAATATGTATATATATACACATATATGTGTATACATATCAATATATATCTGAATAACTTTGCCGTTCACCAGAAACTAACACAACATTGTAAATCAACTATACTTCAATTAAAAAAAAACGAAAACAGACATTTGGTCAGGTCCAAGATATTCTGTGCATTCAAATTTTCTCTCTCTGACCAAGAATGTGTCTATTCTGCCTCATAATCACTTCAGTTTTAAAGAATATATTTCAAATAGCTTAGCCTCCTACTACAACATATTTTCTTTCTTTTGTTTGTGAACTTTTCTAGATTTTTAAACTTAATTATTTTTTTTCCTTTGTAATTTATTTTTCACTTCTGCTATCTCTTGAAGTAAAGAGTTTGGTATGTTTGCTTCCTGCTGGGGAAAGTACTACAAGCAATTTTGTGTCATTTTGCATAATTGAGTAATAAAGTATTCTGGTTACCAGAAAAAAAAATTCAAGCTACACACATTCAAGAAATAAGGGTATAGTAGACTATACCTAATAATAATCCTGTTCTATGCCTAATTTATACTTTCTTTGGATGACTCAGAAGGCAATTCAAGATCACACAGAAAGCTCAGGGACAGCATGGCATATTACGGTAAATATGCAGAAGTGTCAGTTAACAGAGTTTCCAGATTCTCTGAGAAATATGCTTTATGTTTAAAAGTAAAAAAAGTATGTTAATGTAAAGTGCTTTATAAATAGAATTATATGTGCTGTTTCTGAGAAAATGATAGAAGTAAAAGTCTCAAGGTCACTTTCTTGAACTCTAGAAACTTCTTGCAAAGAATATATCACTAATCTATTTTCTAGATTTCATTGTCTTCTTTCAAAAATGATATTCATGTTTTTGCCTATGCCAGTAATATATTTTCTAATTCCACCTCCTATGTGCCAATAGGACATAATGTTGAAGTAAAGAGAACATGAGCATTGAGGTCACAAATTTGGGAATGAAATCCTCTTCCTAGCTTTGTGACCAAGGATAACTTAAAAATTTTTTTAACATTTCCCAGTTTTATTTTTCTAATCTATAAAATAAAAATAATTTTTTAGCACATTGAGTTCTTGTGAGCAGTAAATAAGACAATTTAGGTAAAGCCTTCAGAATTGTTCCTGGAATATACTCTGGGCTCAGCAAAAGCTTTCTCTCAACACTATCATTTTTGTCTTTAAATTTATTAGTTCATAGGTGAGGCCCTATTATTTTTGAAATTTAGTGCATACATCTTTGTTAACTTGAAATGGACTTCATCATCTTCTAATGGTTGTTTTTCCAGATGCAAGAGGCCTAATCCCTTTAATCAGTGCTTATCCATGGAATGGATGCAGCATCTGGCAGCTGAGGGCGTGAGGAAATACTGTGGAGGTAGAGGGAGGACTCAGGATTGTCCTAGTCTCTCAGTCTGAAAGTTCTGTTTCATACCAAAGCGAAGTCAGCTTTTTTATGTCTTCCTTTTAACTTCCCTACTCCTGCTCCCTGGCCTGCACTGACTGCGTAATCATTCTGGTCATTGGACAAACCTTCTAATATTTATAAATGGCCATTGTGTTTCACATAAAACTTCTCTCTTCCATTTCAACACACCCAGTTCCTACAAGCCTTCCTGATAACTGTTTTCCCAAACATTTATCATCCTGGTCACTCTCCTCTGTTCACAGCATCCTAAAGTGGTCTTGGAGCAGGACATGCTATTCTAGGTGTTGTAAAGAATTATGGGATTTCCCCCTCTCGTGGACACTGTTTCCATTAATGCAGGATACAATTGTATTCATTTTGGAAAAGTCTTGGTGTCCTGTTGGATGTTGGGCTTGAATTCAATGACAATATTTGAGGTTTTTTAAAAATTGAGGTATAGTTGATTTATAATATTGTGTTAGTTTCAGGTGTACAGCAAAGTGATTCAGTTATATATATATGTATATTTTTTTCATATTCTTCTCCATTATAGGTTATTACAAGATATTGAATATAGTCTCCTGTGATATTGCAGTAAATCTTGTTGTTTATCTATTTTATATATAGCAGTGTGTATCTGTTACTCTCATACTCCTAATTTATCCCTTCCCCCGTATTTGAGTTTTTTAAAATTGGAACGACTTGCTGTTAAAACAGGTTTCCTCATCATGTAGCTGCTCTGATGTATTTTGAACTTAATTCTAGGATTTCATATTTTTATCTGTCAAATTTTATATTACTTTTATGTCATTGCTCTCATATATTGAGAGTTGTCGATCTATATTATATTATATATATTATATTATATATTAGTATTTGATTTCAGCATTGGGACATCTGATGTTTTAAAATACCATGTATAATAGTGGAAACCCTACTGATAAAGAAGTAGATCAAATCAAAGCTTAATATACAGGTGGCTGACATGCTAGACATCTCTTCAGGTTGGAAATGAACAATAATCAATATCATTCGGTCTCTAGCATTATTTTACCTCTCTCATCACTGATAGTTTTTCTAATTGGGTAACTTATTGAATAAATCTGGTGACTCTTTCATCATTCTATGATGTAAATCATTAGGACTGGAACACTGGACTCATTTAAAGCATATGTGTATTCTCTTACTATTTCCACACCTTTCCTCAGCGTTAAAGTTTTGCTCTGAACACAAACATGCACACACATACACACACATTCACACACACACTCACATTCACTGCAGAAAATTTAAAAACTACTTTTCACTGAGAAAATTTAGAAAGCACATGCAATTCTGATTCAAAGAACAGAACCAGTTGTATGACTGTTTCTCCTGTCTCACGCCTAACTAATAGCTACATGTCTCTTCTCTCTTTAAGCACACACACACACACACCACACACACCTCTTGTTTATATAAGGTTAGGATCATATGATCTATAATAATTTATCTTATTCTCATTTATTTTTTTTAGCATTTTCCAAAGTTGTGAAAAAATATGGGAGAATATGAACGTTAATGGCTGCATGTATACTATAAAATAGATTCAACATAAATTATATAACAAATTCCCAGATTAAGTATATATCCAAATTTTGGCTATTGTGAATAATCTCATAACAAAACTAATTATAGCCAAATAATTCTCCGTACCTCTGGTAATTTCTTCTAGATAAATGCCTAGAAGAGATTAATTAAACAGTCATAAATTTACACATACATACAATATATATTATACATTTATATTTCTTTTAACAAAAAGTATATATTTTAGAAAATATATAAAATGCAAACATTGAAAAGTCAAAAAAATTATAACCCACAACCCAGAAAAACAATGTTATTAATTTAATCTTAATAACATAGTGCATATATTTCATGTATTTTTTTATATTTAAGATTTAAAATATAATGAGGTTATACTGTACATATTATTTTTAGAATTTTTTTAGTTAAAAATAGGTCATAATCATTATTCATATCATTCATTACTTTTCTACAGTATAATTTTAATATCTATGTAGTATTCTTTTGTATGACTTTAATTTTAAAAAAGAGATTTCTTATTATTGGTTAGTTATGCCAGTTCTATATTCTTTGTTATGTAGACTGTGATGAGTATTCCTGATATTAAATCTTTGTATATATTCACATCAATTTTCTAAGGATAAAGTCTTAAAGATGAAATTGCTTGTCAAAGAGCATATGCAATTCTAAAGCTTTTTATGAACCTTATTCAATTGTTCTTTGGAAAATATCCACAAATTTTCCCTACTAGCAGTATAAAATCACATTTCCTCAGATTCTTACCAACAACATTTATACATTTTGGCCTCGCTTTAAGTGAAAATTATGTTGTATGGTTGTTTCTATTTGGCATTTCTTTCTTTGATTACCAGTGAAGTTTCACGTTTGGGGTTGCGTCTGGGTGTGTGTGAGTGTGTGTGAAAGACAGAGACAGAAGGAGATGGAGAGAGAGCTTGTGTGTGAATTTGCTCTTCAGTCTTTATTATTTTCTAAAGATTTTTCTGTGTTTGACATTTGATAATGTATTTGATGTTAATGAAATTAAACATTTATCTTTGAATAACATTTTTACAACTTTTCTTAAAAATGTTTCCCATTCTCCAATACTGTAAAATATTCAACATTATTATTAATACCATTATTTTTATTGCATTTCAATATTGTTTTCTGGAATTTGTTCCTGTGTGAGTTATGATGTAAGAATCTGACTTATATTTTTCCAAAAATTTTAATCAGTTCTCCCAGCACTAAATTCATCTCCCTACTGATTTGAAGTAATGCAAGCAAAGTATAATTAATTCAGATATAGAGAATGGCTGTTTTTATTCCATTATCTATCAGTTTTACTATTTTCCATTTTTAATTTGCAAATTTTTGTTTATAGCGATATAAACACCTATGTGAGTCTTTATACGATTTGGCATTTCAACTCTTTGATATTACGCTATATTTTTATCATATATGTCTTATTTTAAGGAAAATCTTTGAATTCAGTTTTGCAGTTATTTTCTTAAATTTTTTATACTTACTGACTAGATTCAAAGCTTGCTGCAGTTTTGATATCTTCCCTTCTCAGTTATTTGGGATACAGTTTTAATGATTATTTTCCAAAAGGAACATGTAAGCAGTATTTTTTCTGAAATCTTTTGTCTGTGAATGGCTCTCTCTTAATTTCATCCGTTAATGACAACATGGATTGTTATTTTGCGGGTCAACTTTTCATTTTCTCTGAGCCTACAGGATGATGCTTGCTTTTTTTGTTTCTGCGGGGATTTTTCTTAGGCTCCTGTTGTTTTACTTTTCTCTCTTTTCAATCCTGTGCAGATTTTTCCCACGGTCCCTTAGCTCTGTAGTCTATCTTCTTGAGCTGAATGCTTGGATCCTTTCCTCAGTTCCATGGCTAGAGCTTCATAAGAAATATACTCCAGTCCTTTTCCCCATGTCTGATAAATACTCATCTACTCTTCTACTCTCATAATCTGTTTCTCTGAGACCCTGAACCATTGGATTACATGAAAAAAATTATAATTCTCAACATACACTTCCTCAAAATCCTTCTTAATTCTTCCCCTTCCGTGAATGTCTTACTTGTAATTGCATTAAAAGCCATAATTTCAGCTTTAAATTCTTCTTCAACGTATAAGTATTTGGGGAAAATATTTAAATTTCTATATGCCTTTTTTGGGTCTAACTTTTATTTAATATTTCGATGTGCAGCTTTAGTTTTATTTGATTAAAAAGCTACCTACATAGTTTTTCTCTCCTTTTTTTAATCACAAGTCCCTTCCACGTTCTTGCTCAGGTTTATGTGTTTTTTTGCGGTCCAGTTTAATTTCTCTGTATCTGTGACTTTTATACATCCTACAGTTGCTTTAAAGGTAACAGAATATCATTTAATTTGGGTCCTTATTGAAGAGCTAGGAGTCAGGTAACAAGTGAATCCCTCTTTCTTCATCTATCTTCTAACCCATGTCTACTACATGAGATAGTTTACCTAGGAAAAAAACCCACATTCTTTATTTTATTCACTTTTAACTCTAATCTTTCTGATTTTGTCTGTTTCATGTGAATGTGTATGTGAACTCTGAGTTAATTACTATGCTAGACACTGGCTCTATAGCATAGATATGTCTAGAGCTTGCAGTCTAACAGAGAACACAGATATAAAAGACAGTAAGGTAGAGTTGGAAGGTTCTTCTTTTTTATTTTTGAAAAGGGGATTTAAAAAAAAAAATTAATTAATTTATTTATTTTTGGCTGTGTTGGGTTTTCGTTGCTGCGCGCCGGCTTTCTTTAGTTGTGGTGAGCAGGGGCTCCTCTTCATTGTGGTGCGCGGGCTTCTCATTGCGGTGGCTCCTCTTGTTGCGGAGCATAGGCTCTAGGCGCCCGGGCTTCAGTAGTTGCGGCACGCAGTCTCAGTAGTTGTGGCTTGCAGGCTCTGGAGTGCAGGCTCAGTAGTTGTGGTGCACAGGCTAAGTTGCTCCAAGGCATGTGGGATCTTCCCGGACCAGGGCTTTGAACCCGTGTCCCCTGCATTGGCAGGCGGGTTCTTAACCACTGTGCCACCAGGGAAGCCCCAGAAGGTTCTTTGAAGAAATGGTTAAGCAAGAAAAAAAAAAGACCTTCTGACACTGACATTTTACTAATCCCTAATGAAACAGCCTAATGACCCAAAATTGTTGCCCACCGTACAGAAGTTCTAATCGGTCTTTGGTGCCTTTTTGTTGCATGCCGTCTTCTAGATTCCTTGGGATACGTGGGAACCTTTCAAAGACCTTATCCCCCAAAGTATCTCACTCCACAGCTTTTCTTGCTGGAATTTTCAGCATGTCCATTGTTTGCCCCAACTGGTATCCTTTGCCTCCGGTCTTAGTAGCTAGCTTCTTTTCCTTTCTCAATGTTTTCTTCGAGGAATTTCCTTGCATAGTCCCCTTGCTCCTCTGAGAGAGTTCTGCGTTAGGTAAAATAAAGGCAAGCCTTTTGCACTAGTCCTTCAGGGAGCTCCCAGAGAGGTCAAAAGAGATACACAATTTTTTGAAAACAAGTTTCTCTCTGCTCTCTCCAGACCAGAACCAATATCAGGAAATGGGGACCGCCAAGCTGTGGAGGGGAGAAGGGACCAAGGCAAGTCAAAACACCACAAAAGTCTCCTACTGGGTTTCAGTCACTGTTTTCCTGATTAAGCATTCACGTAGTTACTGTAAACCTCGGACTATATATTATTCTAGAGTTCTGATAAGGTTGCTTCTACACATTTTTTGCCAGAATTTTTGGTGTTTCTGAGGCATGATAGGCCGCTGGAGGTCCCCGCTCTGTCATTTTCACTGATGTTACTCTCGACTTACAGTTTTTACTTAAAAGGCATGTCTGAGTGCTCTCCCATAGAAATACATAAAAGCATCTTTATTCTTTTTATCAGTACAGTGTTCCATTGTGTAGTTCTACTCTGATGATTTAATGAATCTCCTATTGCTATACATCTAGCTTGTTAACAACCTTTTGCTATGACAAGTGGTATGTAATGAATAGCCTTATACATGTTATTTCATATCTCTGCTTGCATATTTCTATAATAAATTCTGAATGCATTGGTGTGTCAATGGATATGTGCATTCATAATTTCAAAAATATTTCCAAATTATGTTATATGTGACTCTTACCAGTTTACAGAGTTACTAACAATGCATGGGAATTCAAGGTTTATTATAGGCTTTCCAACATAGTGCTTCATCAGATTTTTTCATCTTTTCCAGTTTGATGCAGTATAGTTTTTATTTGCATTTCTCCAGTTATTAATGAGGTTGAGTATCTTGCAATAAACTAGAGACCCACTTTTGTTTTAACTTACGTGACTATTTTATTTATTTATTGCTCATACCTTTATGGCCATTTGCTATTGGTTTGTCAGAATTTTTGTATTGGGAGAGCACTCATAATAGTTCCATACATATTATTATTGTTTGTCATTTTTTTCTTCTAATTTGTACTTGTTGATTTTTCCATGCATATTATATGCAGTCATATCAATCATTTTTAAATATTTCCTGGGCTTTTTATCATAGTTAGTAAGACCTTGAAAACTAGGGGATTAAAAAAAAATTTAGGCATGATTTCTTCTAGGGTTTTTAGACTTCACTTACTAAATTTAAATATTTACTGAGTATATTTCTTATTGTAGTACAGGAAGTTTGGATCCAACTTTAATTTTTCCAGATGAGACTCCACTAGAACCTAGTGGGCTCAACACCTCTTACTGAATAATTTCATTCCTCCCTCCTCCCCCTACCCCCTACACTAATTTGAAGTATCAAGTTTATAATACACAAAATTTCTGTAGTATTTGAATATATATATATAAATTTTCTCTTAAGGGATTATGTCCTATCAGTTCTAAAAACTGAGATTCCCTCCAATATATTATCAAGGTATTTGTAGACCATCTTTTATCCTGCTCAACTTTTAATTTTCTCATTAATCTCATTAATAATCTCTGATAATCATCTTTTATGGCAGCCTCATTAGAATGAAGATAACTGGCTCAGAAATGTTGAAGACTCACTTGTAATTACCGCTAGTTTTCTACGTTCTAGATTGGCTGATATGAGATGGTAGAGACTGTTCCTGACTATGCCACATCATGGGACAAGTTAACCAGGCATATCAATGCATACGTTTTGTTGGATATTACAGACCCCTGGAACATATTTCACTATATATACCTACTCTAAATTAGATTTTAAATTGTAAAGGTAAGCTACCCAATATGTGATGTTGTTCTGGGTAAGTGGTGGTTAATGTCATGGATCTGTAAGAAACCTAAATTTTGGAATATTTATAGCTCCATATCAAGGGTTTAAACTTTATAATTTACAGATATCTGAGGAAAGTCCTAACAAATTTATTCTAATGATTTTGAGTATATTATATGGCAAACTAGATATAATTAATTTTTACAGGTGGACTAAGTTTAAAAAAGCATTGCTTTTCTTAACATGTGCTTTTTCTGGGGGTAGGGAGAGAGTACACTTACATTTTGTTATCGTTTGGTGAATAATGGTGTAAAATTAAAATTTGACTTCTAGATAGATGTTCTTATATGTATTTTCTCATTACTTGAAATTATTTCACTATACCTGCTCAAGAAAGTGGTACATTTCCTAAAATATTAGTTATACACTTTTATTTGGCATATAGTTCTATTATATTTAAGGAGCTGTAGTGGAAAATACAGGATTATTAAAACTAATGGAGAAAATTGGAGCATTTTGCATATTTGTAGTATTAAAACACGAAATATATATTAGGAGTATCTTTAACCAACAAAAGAGGACAAAAAGGAAATGGTAAATATTATTAAGAAAGAATAAATAAACTTGAGAAGCTGCAACATAAGATTATGGGTTTCAGCATATAATTTTATTAACTTGAGAACAGACCTCCAGAGAAAAGCACTTTCCTTCTTTTAAGAATTTTCAATGACACTGGACATACTTTAGCTGTATTGTCACGTGGTTTTTAAATCAAAATGATAAAATTCTCGTACTTCCATTTAGAGATGAAATTAAGTAGTTATAAGGGAATGAAAATTAATAAGACTTCAAATAATTTGAGAAACATAATTGCCTATGAAAGTAAGATTAACCTTTATGTGCAGGACATGAATGCAAATTCTAAGAAATATTCTTATGTTTTGTACTTGCTAAAGACATGTGTTGTAACTTTAATACTGAACATATCACCCATACTTATCTTTGAAAGATAAATGCTCAAAGATATTAAAAAATTAGCTACCAACACTGTAAGATCAAGTATTAAAATTATGTAAATTGTGAGCCAGTGCACACTCAACATGGTTTAACTATAGCATTTAATTTTAAGATATTATTTTTTAAATTCACAAAATTTCTATAGGTTACTTAGGCACATTCATTAATTACCCAAGATTTTTGGAAATGGAGAGTTAACGTTCTATCGTGAATGAGAAAGTCTTCTTTCTTGGAAACTAAAATCTTTTGGTCAGTGCCAAAATCCACATAACTGTTTTGACATCCGGCTTACTCTTTACAGTCTTTTGATGATTATTTGTTGAGGTCTCTCAGCTTTAGTTTACCCAGCTCTCTCCAAATGTAATCCAGCTTATTTTTAACCTTATTTGAAAAGATTTCCTTATTCCAATAGAAACATTTTAAAATCAAGTTGGGAGATACACAGAAAAGAGAAGGTATTTGTTCTGCCAAATCATTTACTGCAGATTACCTGAGTTATACCCAGCACCTAAGTAAGCCAGGCTAGCCTGCAAGAATTTCGTTTCTGAAGATGGAAATGACCCCAAGAAACTGACTCGCATTTTCCATTTAATTCAATTTACAGGGATTGGTTTTGATGGGAGTTAGTCACCATAAATGTTGGATATCAATCCTCTCCAAAACCCAGTGGCTTAAGAAAAATGTATTTATTTAGCTCACAAATTTGTAGGTTAGCTGGGGGAAGGGGCACTATTCTGCTCTTAGCTAGGCTTTCCCAGATGTCTAGGGTGGGCTTGCTTTGGGGTGATCTTGAATGGCCTTGACTGAGATATCTCATCTCTTTTCCACGTGTCTCATCTTCCAACAAACTAACGTCAGCATGTCCTTCTCATGGATGACAGAAAACAGGAGAGAAGCCCAATTGTGCCAATGATATTCAAGCCTGTGTTTGGGCAAGTCACATGGCTGACCCCAGAGTCAGAGTGGGAGGGCCCTGCAAGGCTACATGGCAAAGAGCATGGATACAGGAAGAAGTAAAGAATTAGAGCCATTTTGCAATCTACCACTGTGATTGTCCTAGGATTGTATTCACCACCGCACAATATACGTACTATCCGTATGCTCTGCTGCTTCCAGAGAGCAGAACTACTTTAAAGCTGTTAAAACCTCACAGGGGAGACAACGAAAGCTGTACTACCTTATGGCACCACGACCCGTAAATGTTGCACTCAAATATTCAAAGCTCCTATTGTTGACTAATAATAGGAAAGATGCCATTTGGGAACATTATTCTGATGCTAAAGTCTACTGAAACTTCAACAACAGTGCAATTCAGATTTTCCTAGATTTATCTCTTAGGAGAAATAAAGGAAACTCAATTAAATGTTGAATTATTACTCTCGAGCAACCAATTTGTGAAGGATAATGATCTCACCTGGAAGATAAAAGTTTTCATATGATCAGCTTCTTCAGTCCGTTAAGCATTGTCAAACACCTGAGAGTAATATGTAAAAGATCTTCCCTCACTTTCTTGGGCTAATTAAGAGGAATGGCGTCCCTAAGGCGTCTTCATGCACAGATCTTCCACAAGGGCCTTACTCTGATGTCTTCAGTTACAAGTTGTGATTCACGGCAGGTGAGTTTTGTTCAAGATCATGCAGTTTATTTTCACGACTTCGTAGTATGAATTTTTCTTGTTAGGCTCCTTTGCTAAGCAAACACCCTCACTAATCAGCTCATAAACTGTACAACACATTTGCAAACATTTAAAAATATTTCTATTTTTATATCCCATGAAACGTCTAATTGTTAAAAAATTCCATTTACTATGATTTGCCTTTACGTGGATTTTGACATGCTTCTCCCAATTCTGTGGTCTTGTGATAAGCGCTGCGTTTTCATGAAATTCTAAATTTTCTTTAGTTAAATCTGGTAACCTCACTGTAAATGAAAACATTGTGATATATCTAATTAATAGTAATAATAGCCAAATTGTACTGGGCACTTACAGTGACTCCAGCGCAGCATGTTTAAATTTGGCATCAAATCTAAACAAGGTTATTATAATTGTCAGGAAATTGAAGCTCAGAGCGACCAGGTTTCTAAGAGATCACTTATGGTGAAAGAAGGTGAAAGAAGAGATTGTGTTCATCTTGGGAACCCCTTCCTGCACTGTAGTCTGGAACCTGCCTCCAGGCAGAAAATCAGGGACACTGTGGGACTCATCTCCTTTGTCACCCTTCTCTCAGATATCACAGAGTTCCTCCACTGCCTCTCTTTTATATATATATCTGTATTGGAATATAATTGCTTTACAATGTTGTGTTAGTTTCTGCTATATAACAAAGTGAATCAGCTATACATATACATATAACCCCATATCTCCTCCCTCTTGAGCCTCCCCCCCACCCTCCCTATCCTACCCGTCTAGGTTGTCACAAAGCATCGAGCTGATCTCCCTGTTACACTGCCTCTTGTTTGATGTCTGAAAACAGTTGTTTTATGTATTCTTTCCAGTTTTCTATTCATTTATTACAAGAAAATAAGTCTAACACCAGTTACTTGGGCATGATAGAAGCAGAATTCCTCTGGAATGTTGTTTGTATCTGGTGAACTTTTCCCAGAAGGGAGGTATAAAGAAATTGGAAAAGGCCAATCACAGTATTTACCATACATTCTCATTCAAATTTTGTCTTTAAAAACTGTCTTTTGGATGACCATTGTTTAAATGCTCCATAGCCTTTGGGGTGATCTCAGGCTTATAGAATCTCAGTCCAGATCTTATACATAGGATGATTTGGGGGCAGTCATTCTTTATCTGCCTGTTAAAATACCTTCATAGTACTGCAATTTAGAGTTCTGCTATCTTCTTTCTCTTTAGTTTTGAATCTCAGGTCATCAAACTATACACCAATTCTTACTAATCCTTCTCTGAGATGCAGGTGGGTCCTGTTAATCTGTCAATTTAGATATTCCTTCATTTCAGGGAATTTTTTTTTTAACATCTTTATTGGAGTATAATTGCTTTACAATGGTGTGTTAGTTTCTGCTTTATAAGAAAGTGAATCAGCTATACATATACATATATCCCCATATCTCCTCCCTCTTGCGTCTCCCTCCCTCCCACCCTCCCTATCCCACCCCTCTAGGTGGTCACAAAGTACCGAGCTGATCTCCCTGTGCTATGCGGCTGCTTCCCACTAGCTATCGGTTTTACGTTTGGTAGAATGGGAGAAAATATTTGCAAATGAAGCAACTGACAAAAGATTAATCTCCAAAATTTACAAGCAGCTCATGCAGCTCAATATCAAAAAAACAAACAACCCAATCCAAAAATGGGAATTTTGTTAATATTATATATTCAAATTCTTTTTCTGCTCAATTGTTTGGATTCTCTCTGTAAGAGCGCCAGTTATCTTTACGACGGTTCATTTTTGTCTTGCCTCAATATCTATTATTTTCTCTCAAATTGCTTTGATTGCTTAGTCTTTTGTCTGCATTCACTGTAATTATCTCAAGTCATTCTTCTATGTTATCATCTCAGTGTTAAAGCATATCTATCCTGTACTTTATTTCTAATTTTTTTTATTTCTGTAATAGTATTATTTTGACCCTCAATTCATTTCATTGGCTCTAGTGTAACCTCTTCATCACATTCTATTGTTTTAGCATCTTGTATTTGAGTTGTTATGTATTAAATCCTTGTTCGCATTAACTTCTCCCTTACTGCAAAACACTAGTGGGAACATTTCCTCTGGCTTTTGGCTAACATTTTAAAAAAACTGTTCTTTTTTAATATATAAAGTTTTGGAAGGGTTGTTCAGTATTTTTGCATGCATGTGAGAGCATTTCTTTGACTTTTACTGGATCTAGAGAGTTCATTTCTCCTGATATATAGTGAATGACTTCTCCTCGACTCCCCTTCCACCTCTGACTGACGTGTGTTTCTAAACTGCAAGAAAGGGCTCTTTTGAGAATTTCGTTACTCCTGTGCAAATGTTTTCTTCACCTGGTAAAGACCAGAAGTTCTACTTCCACAGAGGTGGTGGTAGGCGTTTGGAGAAGAGAGTTTATTTACCCCAGAATTTTGGATCATTTTTTTAGTTTATGAAGGATGCTTGGAGTCTAAGCGTGTTGTGCAGTAGGAGCGATTTCCACTTACTCCAGGCCCACTTCACCATGTTCTTTCATTCAAAATTTAAAAAAGAAATCAAAATTGATGGTGTTTGTGAGAATTGTCAATATTTAATCAACTCTCAGTACCATTTATATAAGGTGGGGTTGTGGCTAAGGTCCACATTGCATTGTGCCCTTCTTTACTTGTTTGTGGACTGGTGCATTTTTTTTCTTCTGGTTATTATTTTTGTATAATAAAGGAGGGAGAAATCTATCATTTTTACCTGGAAGTCTGGTGCTAATTTTTAATTAATTAATTACCGGTTAAGTTTGGATTCTGTGGTAACAAAATGTAACAAAATGTCTATTCCTGTTGAACTGAAATATTTCCCATTATGATTTAATTAGATTTGTGTCACCTTTGTTGCCAAGGAATTTAATGCAATAGCTCTCCTCAGCCTGATTTTTTTAGTATAAGCATCTATTCCCAACTTGTATAATATGATTGCATGACTTTTGTTATTTTATTTGTCAGTGGTTCTATGCACTTCTGCTTTTGACTGTAAGCCAAGTCAAATTGTTTGGAATTAGGTAAACTATGTAATTTTAAAACAAAATCACTTTCTTGGAAAGAAGACAATATACTTTAAATCCCTATTATAACAACAGCTTCTATGTCAACTGTCACAATATTTTTCCTCACCATCATAAAGGGGCTCAAATTATTTTAATTCTGTGGCTTTAAAATCAAAATGTGATTAAGTTAAAAATTAAAATGTGCACACACTCTTAGTTTTTATTCAGCCAGGTGGTCACTATTTTATAGAAACTTTCAAGTAGAAATATAGCTGATAAATGGAGACCAGTTAATGTGTATTTTAAGGTTATTTGATCTTTCCATCATGCCCTTGGTCTACTTGGAGAGATGGTACAAGAAACAGCTCTGTTAAAATTAATTAGAGGGATGTCATTGGAGATGAAATTTATTCTGTTAACCTAATTTGTCTTCATGAAAATCCAAGGAAGAAATTTTGTCAAGTCATTGTATCTAGAAAAAGTGAAGCTACCCCTGAGAATAGCATTATTTTAATCCTAAGAATTGAGACTCAGGTATTGGGACTCACAGTATGTTTCCCATTCTCGTTTGGCTATTCAGAAACTCCAGACAACATTGTGACTTACTTCTATTAACTGTATGGGATCTTAAGTTGTGAAATATTTTGAGGATCTGTGTTCCTCTGACTCCATTTCCTTTCCTAATTCTCATTTTTCCTGCTTTAATTTATGTATTTACTTTTTCATTTGAAGGCTTTAATATTCATAAAATATTTTGAGTTAGGTTTGGCATAATAAATAAATATTTAACTATTCATCTGATCACTGATATACTATATTTAAATTTTCATTAACAGAATGAATTATAAAGTCACTTTACTCAAAGTAAAACTTAAATATTTGTATATTAATCTCAGCCCATTTAGAATACCAAAAAAAGGAAACATCTTAACATATAACAATAAAGGAATAGTTAAATGTACTTTCATTTATGTATATGATTTCTTCCAAATAATATTAAATGGGTAAATGTTTATGACATAACATTATTAAAATAATGGGATACAAAATTCTATTACAATATGATCTTAATTTCATTGACATCATATAAACAGAAAATATTTTCAAGTAAAATACATCAATGTTAAATAGTACTCATGAGGATTGATTAGAGGTGATTTGTATTTTGTCTTGTGTCTATAGTTTTCATGCATTCTACAATGAGTATCTATTATTTTTATTAACAGAAACATACACTATTTTAAATCACCTTTTAATTTTCAGCTTATTGTCGTAATCTTAAAATATATTTTTTAGAGTGATACTGGTATTTTTTTGTTAATCTAAGATATCGACTTAATTCCTACTCCCACCCATACCTAATTAGGCTACTAAGGGTCCTAAGACCTTAACTCCTGATGAAATTGTGTTTTCCCTCTAAAAATATCCAGAGATGAGTCTCTTTTTTGCCATACTGATTGGGGTATTTTTTTTTTTTATCATGAAGGTGAAAATCTAAAGTGTCAAAAGTCATATGTGTGGGTACTTAAAATGATCACTTGGGCCCAGGAATTTTCTGTAACTTGTGAAATAAGTAAAGCTGACTGAAATTTCAGTGATATAGACTTTCTCTTTCATAAACCAGACTTATTCTGCAGCATGCTGTTGCTAAAGGAACTGAACTTTTCCATGCTATGTAATTTTAAATTTTTACTCTACTTCAATGGCCTTTATATTCTGAAAAAGGTAGTGTGGGCAATCTGGTTGTGCAAGATATATCATGATTTGAATGCTGCCATTTTCCTTCATGCATAATTATGCTGATTCCATTTTCATATTATTCTCTATTGATATTAGTATCATTCCCCACATGTTGAGAACACATAGAGTATATTTTATTGCAAAGGAGAGAAAACAAAGAGATGGATTGTAATTGGTCATGTTGCATTATGAGCGACTTTTCTCTTCAGCAAAAAGAGCGCTATTTTAGTACAGCCTCCAGTTCATTAAACACTTGGAAATTTCTTTTTCTTAGTCTTAATCTTTTCTTCACAATAAAAATACTCTCTTTAGTGTTGGGATAAATGTGCTTTCTTTCCTTTCTTGTCTACTCTACATTCCTAGCTAAATTATTGCTTTCTGGGACTTTGTTTAGCTGTGTGTGTGTGTGTGTGTGTGTGTGTGTGTGTGTGAGTGTGTGTATGTGTGAGTGTGTGTGTGTTAGAGAGGACCAAAGAATTCAAACCAAAAAGTGATTGCTATATTTAATTACTTTAATATTTCTAATAGTATGAGAAATCAACATTCAAAAAATATTTGTTCTGTAATTTATAACATTAAGTTGGTCTACATTCCCTGACAGTGTCAGTGCCTTTGAATTTCCTGGCATGGACACATTGAGAATTCTAGTTAACAATTTTTAACCATCTATAGTTGTTATTCAGTCCTATTCATTAGGACTGAATAACAACTATAAATGGTATTAGTTAGTTTTCTCTCCTTTGATTGTTATTAAAAGTACTATTTAATTTACAAAACAATACCATAAGATTGTTCAGATTCTTTCCCCAAAGAGAAATTTATTTTAATACTAAAAATATGCCCAAAATAGATTATCCTTTTAAGTTATGTAAGCTTCTGGAAATGAAAACATTTGTTTAACTGAGATTTGGCTTGCATGTTTCCTAGAGTGACTTCCACAAAACATAAATAAAAGTGAAGGAATTTCAATATCCTTGGATATTCTCTTGCAATTAAAAACACTGCTTCTAGTCTCAACCTTCTTGTCTCTTAAGATTCATTCAGGGATTTGGGTTTTGCTTCTAGTATTTTGTAAACATAGGAAGAAGAAGCTTAGTGTGTCTGAAAGAAGGTCATATTGTGTTTATGAAGTGTAAACCACTGCTCTTGCAATTACACAAACCATTACTCCCAAATATTAATGCTTCCGTGCCCTCAAAACAGATGTTCAAATGTTATATTATCTTATTATCTTGTTTCTCTTTGGCACACAGATTCTTTAAAATATTGCCTTTTTAAAAAACCACTCTCAAATACCTAGATAGAAGAAAAACCATCCTATTTTGCCCATTTAAAAAAAAAAAGAAAAGGAAAAGAAAACTTGCTAGTCCTCATTTCGCCTTTGTTCTCTTTTACATCAAAACTCTTCAAGAAGTTTTTCTACTCACAGTTTCCGACTTTTTTCCTTTAATTCTTTCTTGAATCATTCCAACTAACTTTTATCTCCACCACTTCACTAAAACTACTTTTGTCAAGGTCACCAGTGACCTCTACATAGTTAAATCTAATGCCATTTCTCAATCTTCAACATGGTTGACCTATCCTCACTTTTTGACACAACTGATCCTTCTCAAGAAACTTTTTTGGTTTCCAGGAGTTTTACTCCTTTCAGTTCCTTTTGTTAGCTGCTCCTCATTTCTCCACTGATAAATAGGACAGTGATCCATGCTCAATCTTTGAACCTCTTCTCTTCTCTCTATACATTTTCCTTTTACAGCTTCAACTGGTCTCATTGACTTAAATCCCTCCTACAAGCCAGTGATACCTAAATGTACACATTGTGTCTGAAACTCCTTGGAATGCCAGACTTATATAACCTGTTGCCTCATCTAAGGTTCTCTTGGACTTCTAATGGGCAGCTCACACCTAATGTCTAAGTTTGCCCTTCCTACAGTCTTTCTCATCTCAGTTAATGGTCACTCCATTCTTGCAGTTGATGAAGCTAAAAAAGCTTGAAGTCAAAATTTATGCTCTCATATTTCACATTCACTTCAAGAGTATATCCTGTAGAATCTATCCCCCCAGACACATCTAGTGCTGTTGACATGATCCAAGCTGCCATCATTCTTCAACTAGATCACTATATGATAACCTTCCAGTGGTCTTGCTTTTTCTTTCCTTGCCCCATTATTTTCCACAATGCATTCAGGGGCTTGTTAAAATATAAGTAAAATCGTGTCACCCCTCTGCTCAGAACCCTCTAATGGATTTTTATTATGACTTCAAAGCCCTAGGATACGGCTATCCTGATCTCTCTAACCTCTCTCAGTATAATAATATATCTCACTCTCCAGCTACACCGGCATCCTGGATTTCCCTTGAATACTACAGGCGCATTCCTGCCTCAGAGATTTTGCACTTACTTTTTCCTTTGTCTGGAATGCTCTTTTCCCAGGTATCCACAAAGCTTGCTTTCTCGCCTCCTTCAAGTCTTTATTTAAATGTCACATTTTCACTGACATTTTCCTTGGATCTCTGTTTAAAATTGCACCTCTGCATGCCTTTTATCCCATTTTTCTGCTTCATTTCCCTTTTTAGCAGTCGTAACCATTTTACATACTATATATTTTTAAAATTTAACTTGCTTAGTGTCTGTCTCTCCCAAAACAAGAATGTAAGTTTGAGTTTTAACCCTTTTGTTTAGAATTGTATCAACAGAACCTAAAACAATGTTTGAAATATATTGGGTACATGATAAATATTTGTAGAATTTATTAATGAATGCAGCAAAACTGTTACTAATGTGTCATACTTTTAAACTTCAGAGTGAATTATGTTATTTTGGATAGTAGACTGATTCTTGTAAAATACTTTACATGTACTGCTATCATGCATAAGTTTATTACACTGAACTTCCATTGCCTTACGCAAAATAGAACCCCCATAAAAATTTCTTGGATTAATAAAATCTTCGTGTGCACATAAATGGAAGTGAAGAGATATGCTATGAGACGTGAACAAAGCATCAGGCTAGAATTTTAAAAATGTATCACATGAATAATACTTCAATAACTGAGTTAAATTAATAGGTGAGATAGTAAATACAAAATTTGTAGGATCCCCTGCATTAGGCAATAAAATAAAATTGTTAAAGAGCTTTGTTTGGAGACATCTGGAAAACTCTAAATGGTACCGAAATGACATTCTGAGAATGGCTTTCCTTGTAACATTGTTCTGCCTTAATTGAGACCATTTTCTAGGCAGACTTATTTGTAAGTCTAGATATATGTTTTAGGTAACCTATTATTAGGAGAAATGCATTTTTTTTCCTCCAAGAGAATGATGAACTAATGCCATAAGTATTTCCCTGTTGTGTTCCCTGAGCCAGGATTCTGCTTTCTCTAGGCAGTCTGGATGGCATCATTCTGGATTCAGGGTAAGAAAACCTGGCAAGGAGTCTGGAGATAGGAGTTGTAGTCTCAGTTGTTTTTATCCCTCTCTTCTTTCACCCATCACCCTTCACTCAATATACAGTGTTTAACCATCACAGTCTGCTAGCGGCACATTTGAAAGTCATAGGATAAAATCCATTGTGTATATAAGAGAGATTTTTAGGGTCTTACTAGGAAATGATGATATGGTTGTTTTCCAGAGGTATTGTTGGGAGGGTTCTTAACTGTATGAAAGGTTGGACTAGATGTCCTCCAAGTTCAATTTTAAGTCTCCAGATTTGATAATCTAAAAGTGGCTCATTGGTAAACTAGACATAGCAGAGGAATGAAATTCTAATCATTAAGGTATCTCAACAGAAATCTCCAAAACTGAGGGAAAAAAAGACTAAAAATTCAAAACATAATATCCAAGAACTATGAGATGACTACAAATGGTGTAACATACCTGTAATGGGAATACCAAGAGAATAAAGAGAGAAAGGAACAAAGGCAATATCTGAAGCAATAATGAGAATTTCCTCTAATGTCAGACACCAAACCACAGATTCAAGAAGCTTAGAGAACTCCAAGAAGGATAAATGCCAAAAAAGCAAAAAAACAAAATGAAAACAAACAAAACCAACCAACCAAAAAAAAACAAACAAACCTGTACCTATATAATTTACAAACTACCATTCTATATTTTTTCAAGCCAGATTCCCTGATATAAATCCAAGCAAACACAACCAGGGAAAAATGTGTACATAACCTATTCACTTAAGGAAAAATGTGGAAATGTAACAACCTTTAGGGATGGCTGTTTGGGAAGAACAGCCCTACCTACAATGGAGGAAACATAAAACACATTTGTAACCCCAAACTTGTTCTCTCTTCATGGAAGTAATCCACAAAGGGTGATCTCTCCTTTTCTTTCTTCTCTCATTTTAGTTTTCTGAGGGCTAGCTATTAGAAACTCTGCTATTAGAAACTACAAAATGCCCTGCCAACATATTTAATTCTCTGCGTTGTTCAGTAAAGTTCTCTCACATCACAAGGCCTATTCTACTCCTTTGTGTTCTTTTGGAACACTTAATTACTCCTACATCATAGATCCCTTCAGTAGCAACAAGATACAGAGAGAAATTCAAGAAAGTTGATTATTTTCATTTTGCTCCACTGCCTTTGGGTAAAACTGTCTCCATAAGATTCTCATTGATGTCAGAACAATAGAGCTTAGCCCTGGCCTGCACTGTGTTCCTAGGCTTATATCTAGCCAAGAATAGATGTCGCCAAATATTCAAAGAACTTTCTAAACAGCCTCAGCTTGTGAATCTTTCAACATATTGTACTGAGTTATTCCACCCAATCCTTGGTAAAATTCATATTTATGAATTCATGCACAAATGACAAATGTGTTTAATGGAATTAAAAGCTGTTTGATCCATTAAGCATATTAGGAGTATTGTAATTTAATTTTCTTGTTTTTATTTTTCAGTTTTGTTTTAACTTTGCTTTAAATCAAATCATTTCAAACATATACATTAATCCATACCTGGTATGAATAGAAAATGACTTCAGTAATAGATACCTAGGCTTACATAGCTAGTCCCTTATAAAAAAATAAAGTAAAATTTACTGCAAGGTCAAGTCAGCATAGTACACATTTTATTTGATATAATAGAAATGTGTGGAGGGATTTCCCTGGCGGTCCGGTGGTTAAGGCTCTGCGCTTTCATTGCAGGGGACACAGGTTCAATCCTTGATCGGGGAACTAAGATTCCTCACAGTGCCTGGTGTGGCCAAAAAAAAGGAAGAAGGAAAAAGAAAAAGAAATGTGTGGAAAAGAATTGAGGAGAAGAAGAAGATGGCAGAGTAGAAGGACGTGTGCTCATTCCCTCTTGCGAGAGCACCAAAATCACAGCTAACTGCTGAGCAATCATCAACAGGAAGACACTGGAACTCATCAAAAAAGATACCCCACATCCAAAGACAAAGGAGAAGCTGCAATGAGAGGGTAGGAGGGATGCAATCACAATAAAATCAAATCCCATAACCACAGGGTGGGTGACTCACAAACTGGAGAACAATTATACCACAGAAGTCCACCCACTGGAGTGAAGGTTCTGAGCCCCATGTCAGGCTTCCCAACCTGGGAGTCTGGCAACGGGAGGCAGAATTACCAGAGAATCAAACTTTGAAGGCTAGCAGGATTTGATTGCAGGACTTCGGAAGGACTGGGGGAAACAGAGACTCCACTCTTGAAGGGCACACACAAAGTAATGTGCACATCAGGACTCAGAGAGAAGGAGCAGTGACCCCACAGGAGACTGAACCAGATCTACTGGCTAGTGTTGGAGGGTCTCCTGCAGAGGCAGGGGGTGGCTCTGGCTCACCGCAGGGACAAAGACACTGACAGCAGAAGTTCTGGGAAGTACTCCTTGGTGTGAGCCCTCCTGGAGTCTGCCATTAGCCCCACTGAAGAGCCTGTACCCTCCTGTGCTGGGTTGCCTCAGGCCAAACAACCAACAGGGAGGGCACTCAGCCCCACCCATCAGCAGACAAGGGGATTAAAGTTTTACTGAGCTCTTCCCACCAGAGCAACACCCAGCTCTACCCAACACCAGTTCCTCCCATCAGGAAGCTTGCACAAGCCACATAGATAGCCTCATCCACCAGAGGACAGACAGCAGAAGCAAGAAGAACTACAATCCTGGAAGCTATGGAACAAAAACCACACTCACAGAAAGATAGACAAGATGAAAAGGCAAAGAGCTATGTACAGATGAAGGAACAAGATAAAACCCCAGAAAAACAACTAAATGAAGTGGAGATAGGCAACCTACCCGAAAAAATATTCAGAACAATGATAGTGAAGGTGATCCAGGACCTCAGAAAAAGAATGGAGGCAAAGATTGAGAAAATGCAACAAATGTTTAACAAAGACATAGAATTAAAGAACAAACACCTAGAAGAATTAAAGAACAAACAGGGATGAACAATACAATAACTGAAATGAAAAATACACTAGAAGGAATCAATAGCAGAATAACTGAGGCAGAAGAATGGATAAGTGATATGGAAGACAGAATGGTGGAATTCACTGCCGTGGAAAAGAATAAAGAAAAAAGAATGAAAAGAAATGAAGACAGCCTAAGAGACCTCTGGGACAACATTAAATGCACCAACATTTGCATTATAGGGGTCCCAGAAGGAGAAGAGAGAGAGAAAGGACCCGAGAAAATATTGGAAGAGATTATAGTTGAAAACTTCCCTAACATGGGAAAGGAAATAGCCACCCAAGTCCAGGAAGCGCAGAGAGTCCCAGGCAGGATAAACCCAAGGAGAAACATGCCAAGACACTTAGTAATCAAATTGACAAAAATTAAACACAAACCAAAATTATTAAAAGCAACAAGGGAAAAATGACAACATACAAGGGAATTCCCATAAAGTTAACAGCTGATTTCTCAGCAGAAACTCTACAAGCCAGAAGGGAGTGACATGATATATTTAAAGTGATGAAAGGGAAGAACCTAAAACCAAGATTACTCTACCCGGCAAGGATCTCATTCAGATTTGACAGAGAAATAAAAGCTTTACAGACAAGCAAAAGCTAAGAGAATTCAGCACCACCAAACCAGCTCTACAACACATGCTAAAGGAACTTCGCTAAGTGGGAAACACAAGAGAAGAAAAAGATCTACAAAAACGAACCCAAAATAATTAAGAAAATGGTCATAGGAACATACATATCGATAATTACCTTAAATGTGAATGGATTAAATGCTCCAACCAAAAGACACAGCCTTGCAGAATGGATACAAAAACAAGACCCATATATATGCTGTCTACAAGAGACCCACTTCAGACCTAGGGATACGTACAGACTGAAAGTGAGGGAATGAATAAAGATATTCCATGCAAATGGAAATCAAAAGAAAGCTGCAGTAGCAATACGCATATCAGATAAAATAGACTTGAAAATAAAGAATGTTACAAGAGACAAGGAAGGACACTATATAATGATCAAGGGATCAATCCAAAAAGAAGATATAACAATTATAAATATATACACACCCAACATAGGAGCACCTCAATACGTAAGGCAAATGCAAACAGCTATAAAAGAAGAAATCAACAGTAACACAATAATAGTGGGGGACTTTCACAGCTCACACCAATGGACAGGTCATCCAGACAGAAAGTTAGTAAGGAAACACAAGCTTTAAATGACACAATAGACCAGATAGATTTAATTGATATTTATAGGACATTCCATCCGAAAACCACAGATTACACTTTCTTCTCAAGTGCACACGGAACATTCTCTGGGATAGATCACATCTTGGGTCACAAATCAAGCCATGGTAAATTTAGAAATATTGAAATCATATCAAGCATCTTTTCTGACCACAACACTATGAGATTAGAAATAAATTACAGGGAAAAAAAATTAAAAACACAAACACATGAAGGCTAAAGAAGACGTTACTAAATAACCAAAAGATCACTGAGGAAATCAAAGAGGAAATCAAAAAATACAAATGACAATGAAAACACGAGGATCCAAAACCTATGGGATGCAGCAAAAGCAGTTCTAAGAGGGAAGTTTATAGCAATACAATCCTACATCAAGAAACAAGAAAAATCTCAAATAAACAATCTAACCTTACACCTAAAGGAATGAGAGAAAGAAGAACAAACGAAACCCAAAGTTAGCAGAAGGAAAGGAATCATAAAGGTCAGAGCAGAAATAAATGAAATAGAAACAAAGAAAACAATAGCAAAGATCAATAAAACTAAAAGCTGGTTCTTTGAGAATATAAAAAAAATTGATAAACCTTTAGCCAGACTCATCAGGAAAAAGAGGGAGAGGACTCAAATCAATAAAATTAGAAATGAAAAAGAAGTTACAATGCACATCACAGAAATGCAAAGCATCCTAAGAGACTACTACAAGCAACTCTATGCCAATAAAATGGACCTGGAAGAAATGGACAAATTCTTAGAAAGGTATAACCTTCCAAGACTGAACCAGGAAGAAATAGAAAATATGAACAGACGAATCACAGTAATAAAATTGAAACTGTGATTAAAAATCTTCCAACAAACAAAAGTCCAGGACCAGATGGCTTCACAGGTGAATTCTATCAAACATTGATAGAAGAGCTAACACCCATCCTTCTCAAACTCTTCCAAAAAATTGCCGAGGAAGGAACACTCCCAAACGCATTCTACGAGGCCACCATCACCCTGATATCAAAACCAGACAAATATGTCCCCAAAAACGAAAATTACAGACCAATATCACTGATGAATATAGATGCAAAAATCCTCAACAAAATACTAGCAAACAGAATCCAACAACACATTAAAAGGATCATACACCATGATCAAGTGGGATTTATCCCAGGGATGCAAGGATTCTTCAATATACACAAATCAATCAAGTGATACACCATATTAACAAATCGAAGAATAAAAACCATATGATCATCTCAATAGATGCAGAAAAAGCTTTTGACAAAATTCAACACCATTTGTGATAAAAACTCTCCAGAAGGTGGGCATAGAGGGAATCTACCTCAACATAATAAAGGCCATATATGACAAACCCACAGCAAACATCATTCTCAACGGTGAAAAACTGAAAACATTCCCTCTAAGATCAAGAACAAGACAAGGATGTGCACTCTTGCCACTATTTTTTTTTTAATCAATTTTTAAAAAAATTACACTATACTAGGTGTGCTTTATTTATTTATTAATGGCTGTGTTGGATCTCGTTTCTGTGCGAGGGCTTTCTCTAGTTGTGGCAAGCGGGGGCCACTCTTCATCACGGTGCACGGGCCTCTCACTATCGCGGCCTCTCTTGTTGCGGAGCACAGGCTCTAGACGCACAGGCTCAGTAATGGTGGCTCACGGGCCCATTTGCTCCGTGGCACGTGGGATCTTCCCAGACCAGGGCTCAAACCCGCGTCTCCTGCATTGGCAGGCAGATCCTCAACCACTGCGCCACCAGGGAAGCCCCACTCTTGCCACTATTATTCAACATAGTTTTGGAAGTCCTAGACACAGCAATCAGAGAAGAAAAAGAAATAAAAGGAATACAAATTGGAAAAGAAGTAAAACTGTCACTGTTTGCAGATGACATGATACTATACATAGAGAATTCTAAAGATGCCGCCAGAAAACTACTAGAGCTAATCAGTGAATCTGGTAAAGTTGCAGGATACAAAATTAATGCACAGAAGTTTCTTGCATTCCTATACACTAACAACGAAAGATCAGAAAGAGAAATTAAGGAAACAATCCTATTCACCATTGCAACAAAAAGAATAAATTACCTAGGAATAAACCTGCCTAAGGAGGTAAAAGACCTGTACTCAGAAAACTATAGAACATTGATGAAAGAAATCAAAGATGACAGAAACAGATGGAGAGATATACCATGTTCTTGCATTGGAAAAGTCAATATTGTGAAAATGACTATAATACCCAAAGCAATCTATAGATTCAATGCAATCCCTATGAAATTACCAATGGCATTTTTTACAGAACTAGAACAAAAAAGTCTTAAAATCTGTATGGAGACACAAAAGACCCCGAATATCCAAAGCAATCTTGAGGGAAAAAAAAGGAGCTGGAGGAATCAGACTCCCTGACTTCAGACTATACTACAAAGCTACAGTAATCAAGACAATATGGTAATGGCACAAAAACAGAAATATAGATCAATGGAAAAAGATAGAAAGCCCAGAGATAAACCCATGCACCTATGGTCAACTAATCTATGACAAAGGAAGCAAGGATATACAATGGAGAAAAGACAGTCTCTTCAATAAGTGGTGCTGGGAAAACTGGACAGCTACACATAAAAGAATGAAATTAGAACACTCCCTAACACCATACACAAAAATAAACTCTAAATGGATTAAAGGCCTAAATGTAAGCCCAGACACTACAGAAGTCTTAGAGGAAAACATAAGAAGAACACTCTTTGACATAAATCACAGCAATATCTTTTTTGACCCACCTCCTAGAATAATGGAAATAAAAACAAAAATAAACAAATGGGACCTAGTGAAACTTCAAAGCTTTTGCACAGCAAAAGAAACTATAACCAAGATGAAAAGACAACCCTCAGAATGGGAGAAAATATTTGCAAACGAATCAACAAAGGATTAATCTCCAAAATATATAAACAGCTCCCATGCAGCTCAATATTAAAAAAACAAACAACCCAGTCCAAAAATGGGCAGAAGACCTAAATAGACATTTCCTAAAGAAGACATACAGCTGGCCAAGAGGCACATGTAAAGCTGTTCAACATCACTAATTATTAGAGAAATGCAAATCAAAACTACAATGAGGCATCACCTCACACCAGTTAGAACGGGCATCATCAGAAAATCTATAAACAACAAATGCTGGAGAGGGTGTGGAGAAAAGGGAACCCTCTTGCACTGTTGGTGGGAATGTAAATTGATACAGCCACTATGGAGAACAGTATGGACGTTCCTTAAAAAACTAAAAATAGAATTACCATATGACCCAGCAATCCCACTACTGGGCATATACCCAGAGAAAACCATAATTCAAAACGGCACATGCACCCCAATGTTCATTGCAGCACTATTTACAATAGCCAGGTCATGGAAGCAACCTTAATGCCCATCGACAGATGAATGGGTAAAGAAGATGTGATACATATATACAATGGAATATTACTCAGCCATAAAAAGGAACGAAATTGGGTCATTTGTAGAGATGTGAATGGACCTAGAGACCGTCATACAGAGTGAAGTAAGTCAGAAAGAGAAAAACAAATATCATATTATTAACGCATATATGTGGAATTTAGAAAAATGGTACGGATGAACCAGTTAACAAGGCAGAAATAGAGACACAGATGTCGAGAACAAACGTATGGACACCAAGGGGGGAAAGCGGCGGGGGAGTGGTGGTGGTGGTGGGATGAATTGGGAGATTGTGATTGACATATATACAGTAATATGTATAAAATAGATAACTAATAACCTGCTGTATAAAAAATAAGTAAAATGAAATTCAAGAAAAAAAGAGAAGAAAAATGAGTAATTTAGGCCTCTTAAATAAATCTTTGGAGAAGGAAGACATTATGGAGGTCAAAATCAGTCCATTAACCCACAAAAGCAGAGCATCTATGTGGTAGGCAGCATTCTAAGATGGTCCCAAGTTTCTCACCCTGTCATATACTATATATCCCACTCTGTAATCCACTCCCCTTGGATGTGGCAGAACCCATGAATATGATGGAATTGTCACTCCTTGATTAGGTTATGCTACATGATAAAGGTGAAAATTTTTTGAAAATATAATTAAGACCCCAAATCAGTTGACTTTGAAGTAATCAAAAAATAGATTATCCTAGAAGGAAGGAAATAATAAAGATCAGAATTGAAATAAATGAAATAGAGACTAAAAGAAAAAAATTAGAAAAGATCAATAAAATTAAGAGCTGGTGTCTTGAAAAGGTAAACAAAGTTGACAAACATTTAGCTAGACTAAGGATAAAAGAGAGAAGACTCAAATAAATAAAATTGAGGAGGGAAATTAAGAGGTACAAGCTTCCAGTTGCACAATACATGAGTCATGGGTACAAAATGCGTAGTGTGGGGAATATAGTTAATAACCATGTAATATTTTGTATGGTGACATATGGTAATTAGGATTATTGTGGTGATCATTTTGGAATGAATAGAAATAACAAATCACTATTTTGTGTAACTATTTTGTGGAACTAACATAGTGTTGTACGTCAATTATACTTCAAAAACAAACCATCATAGAAAAAGAGATCAGATTTGTGGTTACCACAGGCAGGGGGCTGGGAGATGGGGAATTGAATGAAGGCAGTCAAAAGGTAGAAACTTCTAGTTATAAAATAAATAAGTACCAGGGATGTGATGTACAACATGATAAATACAAATAACACTGCTGTATGTTGTATATGAAAGTTGTTAAGAGAGTAACCCTGAGTTCTTATCACAAAAAGAATTTTTTTTCCATTTCGTATCTATATGAGATGATGGATGCTCATTAAACTTGTTGTGATAATCATTTCATAAGTCAAATCATTACGCTGTACATCTTAAACTTATACTGGGCTATATGTCAATTATATCTCAACAAAACTGGAAGAAAAAATTTTAAAAAATAATGAAATAAAATCAGAAATGAAAGAGGAGACACTGATAGCACATAAATACTAAGGATCATAAGAAAATATTAAGAACATTAAATGGCAACAAATTAGAAAACCTAGAAAAAGTAAAGTCCTAAAATATATAACCTACAAAGACTAAATCATAAAGAAACAGAAAATATGAACAGACCAATTAATAGAAAGCAGGTTGAATCAGTAATGAAAAAACTCCCAGCAAACAAAAGTCCAGGACCATATGGCATGACTGGTGAATTACCAAACATTAAAAGAAGAAGTAATACCAATACTTCTGGAACTTTTCCCAAAAAATTGAAGAGGAGGGAATACTTCCAAATTCACTTTACAAGGCCAGCATTACACAGATACCAAAGCCAGAAAAGGGTACTACAAGGAAAGAAAATTACAGGTCAATGTCCCTGATGAACACAGATGCAAAAATCCTCAACAAAATATTAGCAAACTGAATTTAACAATACATTAAAGGGATCATACGTGATCAAGTGGTATTTATTCCTGGGATGCAGGAATAGTACAACATAGGGAAATCAGTAAAGGTAGTATATACCACATTAACAAAATGAAGGATAAAACGTAATAAATTTCAGTATGGTTATCTCAGAACATGATCACTTTGCTCTATGACTAGTAATCTATACTTAGGAAATCTAATGTGGTTATGAGGGTTTTTTTTGTTTTGTTTTGTTTTTTATTTATTTATTTATTTATTTATTTATGGCTGTGTTGGGTCTTCGTTTCTGTGCGAGGGCTTTCTCTAGCTGCGTCAAGCGGGGGCCACTCTTAACCGCGGTGCTCAGGCCTCTCACTATCGCGGCCTCTCTAGTTGGGAGCACAGGCTTCAGACGCGCAGGCTCAGTAGTTGTGGCGCACGGGCCCAGTTGCTCCGCAGCATGTGGGATCTTCCCAGACCTCGATCTTCCCAGACCTGGGATCTTCCCAGGGCTCGAACCCGTGTCCCCTGCATTGGCAGGCAGATTCTCAATCGCAGCGCCACCAGGGAAGCCTGGTTATGAGTTTTCATTCAGGGAGCATAACTGGAAAGAGCCAGTGACTTTCTAGCTGTTTCTCTTTCTCATTCTCTATTGCCCTTTCTCTCTATTTTACATTATGTAAAGAGAATAATATCAAAGATCAATATAAAGTTCCCTAAGAGAGAAGAAAAACAACAGCTCAGACCTTCTATTTCATAACAGCAGTTATTATTTCCGCTTCCAGGCATAGTGGCTATTGTTCACTCTGACTTCCATTAACTTAATGAATAATTCAATTGAAAAGTTATGTTGTTGTTTTTTTTTTTATTTCTTGACTGAAAATGCAATTAACCTACATGCTATTTGAAAATAAACCTCCATTTTTCATTGAGATTATACCAGATGGCAAAATGTAGGATCTCCCTTTCTCTCTCCGGGCAGAATGAATGAAAAAGAAACATTTTTAAAAGAAAAATTGTTTTTTTTTTTAATATAAGTAGAAAAATAAAATAACTCCGTAAATAAAATGCATAACGGAAATATTTCAGAAACCAGGTTTCAGTTTTAGTGTATGCCGTAGGTTTTCTCAGGATTGTATAGCAATCATCACAGTGGTTATGAAGAACTAGGCTACAGTAGGGTCTACATAGTTATAATTCTTACTGGTTGTTTAATATAATTACAGTATTTACTTTTACAAATACTGAGGAATTTGTATACTAAATACAGCAAGTGTCTTGTAATGTTTCTCCCCAAATCATAGAGATACTGGCTGAGGAGCATAGGGGGACTCCTGGCACTATCTTTGCAACTTTTTTTTGCAAATCTAAGTCTATACGAAAATACAAAGTGAAGAAGAAATTATAATGCTTTCAGCTTCCATTCAGCAGAATTTTAAAGGAGTCAAGAAAGAGTACAATTTGCGAAGCACTCCTGCCTGTGCAGAGACGTAAAGAGCTGCTTAGTTCTCACCATAAACTGAAATATTCAAGATCTCCTCTTCAAAATTGATTTTCAAGCCTCTCAAAGTAACTCTTCACGCTTATTAGAAAGTAAACTCAGTAATAGTGATCTGAAACTTCTCATCTGCAGACAGGCAAATGACAAGTTAAATTAGAGCCACTGTGTATGCATAAACTCTCTCAGGAGACCTAATGCCGCTTGACCAAGGTACGGCTGTCCCATTGCTGTGAAAGCCAAGGGTAGTATCACCTTGCATATCACTAATTACCTGTGCTCAAGTCCGAAGGTGGCTTAGTGTCTATTCTCAGATTCACCTTGCTAGCCACTTAAATATTTTCTGTGTGAAGCCCAGTGCAGAGACACAGAGCATTCTCTCTCCACCTTACGAAGTGATGACTCTGCACAGTCAGGCCCAAATTACACTGACCTTTTTGATAGCGGTGTCACATCCTTCAGTGATAGTCAGTTAGGCCGCCCAGCTCACCCTTCAGTTTTTTTAAGCACTGGAGATTAACAAGATTTTTTTCCTGTCTCACTAAATGTCTTATTTCTGATTTGTGTCTCCGTGCATTGAGCTCTATCTCTGGGTCCGTTTTAGTTCTGGATTTATAGCTTGTCCCTTTCTACATTCACTTTTCTCTTCGAAAATCCTTAATTTGTGTTAAGAAATAAATAATTTACTGCTTTTAAAATGCTGAACACCCAAAATACCTCTGACATTTTCTGTTTTATGAGTGATTGGAAATCAAAGTCATAGTTAAGGTATGATTAAAAGAGTGCCCTTAAAATATGCATCTGAGACTTAGGGGCAGACGGACAGTTATTATGATGATAAAATAATTGCTTCTTTTTTCTCCCAGTATGTACTTTTTTTCCCAGCATGTATGAATTTGTACTTCATTCAGAAAGGGTAGATTTACAGAGAAAGACAAATATTATATCATATCACATATCTGGAATCTAAAAAGTAATACAAATGAATCTGTGAGAAACAGACTCACAGACATAGAAAACAAACTTATGGTTACCAAAGGGGAAAGGACAGGGGAGGGATAAATGAGGAATATGGGATTAGTAGATATAAACTGATATATAATAGATAAGCAACAAAGATTTACTATATAACACAGGGAACTTTATTCAATATCCTGTAATAACCTATAATGGAAAATAATCTTAAAAATGTATGTATAACTGAATCACTTTGCTGTACACCTGAAACTAACACAATATTGTAAATCAACTGTACTTCAATTTAAAAAAAAAAAAAAAATGGTAGATTTGCCACCAGAAAAGCCTCTGAAAATAGAAGTACTCATTTGTCCAGGGGAGACTTTCTGGAAAATTTCATGACAAGGATACTGAAGCAGCAATAAACTTGAGGCATTTACCTCCAATTTCCCGTAGCCTACCAGGAAAAAACAGAGAGTCCCTTCTTCAGAAAATGCAATGCTCACACTCATTGACTAAAGAAGACATGCTAATTTGCTTTCCTGTTTAATTTGTCTTCATTGTTAAAATCATGACCACCATGAATAAAAAGTATGCATTTGTTACCAGTGGCTCAGGATCCTCTTCTCAGCAGCTTACAAACATAATTGCATACATCTTGTTGGATACTCTTGCAGTCAATACTGCCCAAGGTACACAATGAGATGGATGCATCCAGGTATAAAGTTTTTGGATGGTAAGAACTGTCATACTCATCTATTTCCCAAGGTACTCAGCACAGTGCCCTTTTTGTAGGTGCTTAAGAAATATTTGTTGCATTGAGTTGAATGATAGTGAGAAGAGGCAGGGAAAGTGAGTATCTTGCCAAATCCCTTAATTCCCCAAATCTGCATACTGCCAATGACAAACTGTAAATTAGAACTGCCACAGACATGTTTGAACTTCTGTTTAAATTCCTTCCTAAGTCAGTGCTTCTAAATTTAACACTCTAGTCACATTCCTGGCAGGAGGACAAGCACCGGGATGGAAAATGAGAAAAGCCTAGTCTAGTGCTCTTCTTGGCATTACCTACCGTTTGGTTGCAGAAGACCCAGGGCAAGGATGCGTCGTGCTTCTAGCCTTATTTCCCTTACTTGAGTGGTGAGGGGGAGAAGAGGAACAAAAGCCAACATTTGTAAAGCAATTTAATCACTTAAAAGAAAATAGAAGTTTTACAGATACCTATATTCAACTCTTTGATGACTTTCTGTCAGCCCCATGATAATAAATGATCAAAAAGCAGCTTTCAAAAGCAATACAGCAGTTAGGTATCTTAACTCGTCACAGAGTCTGATCTTTGGAGATGAGAGGACATTTTATAGCTGCCCATATTTCAGGTAGCCTGCTTGGACCAGGAGCATATGAAAACTGCACTAGGGGCTCATTCTAGATTGCCTGAGTCACACGCTAGCTGAGTACTGGGTGACTCCCCTTTTCCCAGGCAGAGGGGCAGTGCCCAGTGTCAGCTTACTCTGGAATTGAAGATTTCCTCCCCAAGCGGGGCTCTGCAACCTGAACATGAGCACCTAAATTTGCTCACGGTCTGCTCAAGGTCTTTGATATCAGGCAGTTGGTAATCCCAGAACACAATTGTAAATGTCTGAAACTCAAAATTCAGATTCCTGGGGTCAAACAGCCAATGTATTCCTTCACTAATGAAGTTACTTTTTTCATACATATAAAAAGAGATGCCCACAGGTCCTTCGACTGGAATAAAATCCACACTATGTGATGCAGACTCCCTGACCTGGCATGTCTCTCCATAGAGAGATGGGGAGACTAGAAGGCATCCTGTATCTCTGGTTTGTTGACTCTGGCCTTGTGAGTGTTTCCTTTCCCCTATACTGCTTGTTCTTTAATTTATGCCATGTAATATTTTGAAAATAAACCCAACTCTTTACTCCACCAGTAGAAACCTTTTAGGGATCACCTGACACAATGATATCATAGGGAGAAGAGTATGGACTTTGGGTTCAAAATCTGTAACTTACTAATATAAGTCCATTGATTAGTTATTTAAGTTCTGTGAGTCTCAGTTTCCTCCAGTTTAAAATGAGATTGATAACCATCTGAATTTGATTTGGATATTAAATAAAATGATGTGACTGGCTGTAGCACAAAGTATGAGTTCAATGTTCTTTTCCATGACTTTTCCAATGTCTTCTACCATCTCCCATCACACCTTCCTTTTTGTTTTAAAATTAAGAGAGAAATTGTGGAAACAAGGGAGAGAGCATTGAAGAAGCTTCATCATATTAAGGACTAGGAGCTGAGAGGAGCAAGGCAAGGAGGCAAACCCAGAGGAAGGATAGCTTTAGAATAAGGGTGTGAGATTTCTGGGAAACTTTTTTTCTGACTTCAGATGAGCTTGGATATCGCCATCTCCCCTAGGCCTAAACAAAGGGCAGTTGCAGATGATTTTTCTATAAATATTATTCTCTATTTATCCTTAAATAAAGATGGATGTTGATTTCTTTATCTCTTCTGGTGCTTGTGAGGCCTGCCTGGTGTTCAAGGCACACATCAACAGGTGTCAAAGGACACAGCAGCATTTCACAACAGCACAAACTCTGCCTTGGGAAAGGATCACTATTACATCTTATAAACCTCCCTGCACACTGACTTAAGTGGTAGCAGTTCCCAAAGACAGAGGCTGCGCTGCCCAGATGCTGCCACGATAGGCTTTCATTTATGACCATATGATTTACATTTGGCAATGACAGCAGGAGTATCATAATCACTCTGGAATTCAGCTTAGAAAGACTCATAACTCTTTAAATGGGTACAGTAACTTTCAAGCTGTCAGAACAAAAGAGAAATCGTTTATAATAGCAGCAACTTACCAGGATAAGGAAACAGAGTCCTGTGCATACCAGAATGAGACAATCAACCCACCAATAATATGAACAGTGCTTTCAAAGCAGATAAAAGGCAACTTGCAGTCTTTCTGTTCTACTTTTCTAAGTCAGTCTGTCCTCTTGACTTAAAATACTCATTTGTAAATGGCATGCTCAGAATTAGAAGGGTAGACAGATCAGACCAAATACCAGTTCAGAAGGCAAGGAGCTCTATTACTATTGGTATTTACCCTCAGAGCTGCACTGATTTTGCCATTTTTAAGTTATATTAACTCTGCTCATGTACACCCCAGTCAACAAAGAATAAAATTCTGTTTAAGTTTTCTACCCCAGGGGATTTTTATGATGAGTGCAGCAGAACTTTAGAAATCATCTTCCAAAAGAGGAGCGACCAAGTCACTGCTTATCAAAGTTGGAGAAAAATGACTGTCTGTGCCTCCCGGGGATAGTCTCATATGAAGGAAGGTGATGTTGAAAACTCTATCTTGAATTTGTATGGATTTTGTAGTTTATAAGCCACTTTCCATATTGTGACTGGGAGTGGCAATTGCCACTGGTATATATGAACGTAGGGGCATTTTAGGAGCCTCTTCAGTCCCAGATTTCTTACCCATTGACTATGCCAAGGTGCATGAAATGCCCATCTAATTCACCACAGCAAAGTGGCAACGGCCCTGAGTTTGGAATCAGAAGTCATGTGTATAAGCCTCATCTTGGCCATTTACCAGCTTTGCCTCCCATGAGGACAGTTACTTACTCTCTTTGAAGCTAGTTTCTCATTTCTAAAATGGAATTATGTGACCTTGATGCCCCCTAGGACCCTTTTCAGTTCTAACATTCTGTGATTATGTAGGCTCTCCTTTTTACTCACTTCTAAGTTTTCTGTATTTAAACTAGGGATCGAAGCAGTCAAACAGCAGAAGTATTTCAGGACACAGGGTCAAGAGCAGAGTCAGATGCTATGGGAGAGTCTCCAGACCACACGGAGGATTCTGAGTGGAGAACTGTGCCAAGGTAGAGCTCACAATTCTGGAGACTTGAAGGGAGCAGATCTGGCTGGGGGCACAGGCGCCCCTGCACTACTGTCCATCTAAAGTGTTGAATGTGATGGCACGTTGGAGATGCCTAGACAACCCTATCACAAGACGCCCAAGGAATTTACCCTCTGCATACTTAACACCAGCCACACCATCCATAAAAAGGGCTTCTGTAAGGTGCTGGAAGCATCAATGAAGACTATATTTGCCTACTTCTCAAACTTTATCCATCTCAAAAGACTGCCTAGTGGCTGGAAGTTAAGATATTCATGGGGCCTGGGGAATGATGATTTATATATTCTTCTTCCTTTTTTTTTTTTAATTGCTGTATCACTTCATAGTAGCAAGCCTGTCAAATATCCACAAGCAATTAGATAAAGTGAAGGATTTGGTAGAAAATTGGAAGAACAAGATCTTTCATTGAGAATGCTTATTTGAGTGTGAAGAAAAGTGATAGAGAAAATTACTTGCAAGAAGAAGCTTTTGTGTAATCAAGGACTTGTGACAAAAGTGGTTAAAAACTGTAATTGAGGTTTCATGTCTTCGGCATAAGCCTAGTTTTAGAAAGAGTAGTCAGTGGTGAATAGAATTTGAGGTCTTAGTCTTCTAGAAAAAATAAAGTAAAGCAAGAAGTATCCAGGGAGAACGTTCTGCCATGGGGCCTCTAAAGCTTTAGATTCTTTCTGTTACTCAACATAAACTTCCCTACAGTTCTCTTACTCTGGAGAACAGCAGAAACATCAAGTCGAGTGTCTGAGTTCAAAGAAAAGTAAATTAAAAGGGAAAAAAAATCCAAATTCCAGTGATCACAGAATATCAGTAAAAAAGAGAACAGACAGAAAATGTCCCTAGGGTGTTAGATGGATTTGCCTTTGACATATAATGTTTCAAGTGACATGATTGTATAGAGGGCAAAAAATGAATTTCATGCTGTTACCAAGGAGGCAAGTCTTATCTTAAAAGATATGATCTGTTTTTGGTGTTTAATCATTTACCTTTTCCACAAAAATATTGAAGTTGGAAGAAACCTTGAAGGTTATTTTTCCCAACAGACTTATTTTGCATTGGATTAGAGGAGCCGGAGCATTGGGAGACATGAATTGATGTCCTTGGATTTGACCAGGTGAGATTGGAAGATGCACCTGGAACCAGAACCTCTTACTCTGAGTCTGAAGAGCCTTCATTTTGCTCTTTTAAGCATTTCCCAAAGCCACTTTTAGGGCTTTTCCCCTCCATTTTTTCCTCCCTAGTTTTTGTCTTTCTTTCTCCCCTCCTATCCATTTTCTGATTATTAGTGTTCTTAACAGATCTCTAATTCCAACAATTCACATTGTTTCACTAAAGACTGTACTTTCTTTTTGAGTCAATTGTATTCTATTCTCTTTCCGTTTTCAATGATTCTGACATATCCACCAATGGCAGATTTTTAATATTTTATGAGAAGTCGGCAGGATTATGAAAAAGATGCTATGGTAGCTGTCATGGGGATTTAAAACATTCCAGTTAAAAAGTCAATGAAGTGATGATCAAAAATAGATCGGAAGAGATTACAGCAACAGCAGCTCTTGGAAGAGTGTGAAATTAATCATCTGGGAAATATAGTAAAGCAAGAAGTATCCAGGGAAAGAATCTCTGCAGCAGGGCCTCTAAACCTTTAGACGTTGATTCCTGGATATTGCAGCTCTCATGTGCTACTAGGAATAATTCCTGGAAATAGTATTAACCCAAATCCCACTAATACATGAAGAGTCCTGAGTGCAGGCTCTGGACTCTGAACAACAGTTTGTGCGACTAATATAAAATATTGTGTTATCAAGGGCTAATGTCATCTACAAATTTTAGTTGTCTTAATTATAGTCTGCAGCTGTTATGCAGAGCTAAAAATAATGTTAACTGTCACCATCGAAATGTATTTTTTAAAGGAATGTCTGTACACATGGCACCGTGTTGAATGTTTTACACACTGAGTAGAGTTAAAAGCTCCCAATTTAAAGTGGATGACTAGGTTCTATCGTGCATCTGGTGAAATTTGCTAGGATCTTAATTCTTTAGAGATTCTTAATTCTTTAAATATGCCTCCAAAGAGAACCAAGCTCTCTGAGCAATTGCAGACCTCTACATTAGGTGTACCTTCTCATATATTTGCTATGAATTCTCTGGTCTCAGTTGAAGGCTTCCCTCCTCTGGGGACCTTGAAACATAATAAATTTCATCATTTGTTTCTTTCATAATAATAGGGTTACTTGGAAATAAATAAGTGGTAAAGAAAAAAGAAATAGAGAAAAGTATAAATTACCATCTTAATAGTTTTTATTTTAATTGTCAGGTACTTAAATACAGCCTTAGATAATTGTCACAGAAAGATACAGAAATGCCCTTTGATGAGAAAAACACCATAAATAAATTTTATTGTATATAGAAGACTTTATCACACTTTTCTGATGAAAACTGAGGTATTAATTGGTACTTTCAAAAATTAAAATACTTATCATTCATTTTTCAGTATTTAGATTACCATAAGCCAGTTCTTCCCCCTAAAGCATAGAAAGAGATCTCTATCTACAAAATCAAAATCATTACTAGATAGTGAAATAGCCCACCAACCAGGGAGTGTTTTTTTAGTAATTGTGCACAGATGATTTGATTTGTTATGCTAAAACTTTGCATCCCTCAGGTTTTTGCTGTATTGCGGACAATGCTAAAATATTAATATGTGGTTGGTGTTTATCAACATCATATCAAAACAACCAGAAGTGAGGATAATTGAATTATTTGGAAGTAATATCTGAAGAAAGAAATTCCATCTTTGGTTGTTTTGAAATATAACCAATCAGGAGCTGAAAACAGCAGAGAAATTTTAAAATAGGAGATTGCTCTTTATTTTATGATAGACTGAATTGTGAAGGAAAGAAGCAGTTTATCTTTGAAATACTTTCAAAATGCTATTTTTTCTTTTTATAATATTTATACATGTGTTGTGAGAACAACCAATGAAATATAGATAAGCAAGCAAAAGAAAAGCATTTCCTCCTATCCTATAATCCTGGCCTATTGGTTTAATGGCACCGGCACGAAGTCTGTCTTCCTGAGAAGCATCTTTTTCTGTATCTTGCCAGTGTCGGTGGTTAAAGAACTGTCATGAGAGAGCAGAAGAGGACAGACCAATTTTGAGATAATAAGAATAAATGTCTCTATAAGACTGGTCATGATAAAGAAAGACTCACATTTTGCTTCGGCGGGCATTCGAGGGGAGAGCTATTTTTAGTCACAGATTTACTGTGGAGTCCATTAACCAACTAAACCCAGTAAATACTTAGGAATGATCCTGAATATAGTCCGTTGTAAAATATAAATGAGGATGGGGTCATCAGAAAAGTAATTTTAGGGAGTGGGGCTTTACAAATAGGAATACCAGGGTGGACATTAAGGATGGAAAAGGAATTGTCTGGGGATTTATTAGAAATTGGTGGTCTTTAAAAGGCAGTTTCGGTCACCCCAGAAAGGTCAAGCAGTCAAATGGCCGTGATCAGAGGCTTTCAGATTTTTGTTGATCAAGTCACAGCTTCAGTTGACTATAATGAGGCTTCCCAAATTTCTGTTTCCAAAGCCTTTTTCCTCTGTCTCAGGTACACCCTACTCAGTCATCAGTAAAGCTTCCTCCTGAGAATCCGCTCAAGGGATTGTTTTTCAGGCACCAGCTGGAAACCTCATTTGTGTTGTACTGCTCTTCCTAGCAAGAGACTCAAGCCTCCACAGGCACAGGAAACCTTGGAGCCTCTCTCTGCTTTGCATTAAAAGAAAGCATCCTCCAGCACCTCCATAATGAACAAAGTTCACACCCAATCACACAAGCTTCAACTCTGCAAATTTTATAGGCTATACAACTTAAAACTACACTGAGCCCTAATAAATAGGGGACGTCTAATCCTCCAAGTTTTTCCCCACATCTAATTCTAAGTTGAGTATATGATAAACGAAACACGGCTCTTGGAGGGAGCTAGAGATTGTCACAAGGAACATAAGATCTCTGATTCTTTTATTATTTTAAATTCACTTCTGTTTTTTTGTGTATTTTCAGTCACAGAGTATATTGTCATTCTAGGTAATAACATAAACCTTAAAAACCTACTATTTATTGAGTGCCTACGGTTCTCCAAGCAATATGCTAGGCATTTTACAACCAATGTATCACATTCTTACATAAATCTTTTATGGCAGGAATTGGTAATAATAGAAGAAGTTAAAAACCAAGATTGGGGAAGTAAGGACTTTGATGATACTTCTGTTATCACTTTTCTTTCATATTTTTTCCAATCTTTCACTAATACAGGCCATGCTGCAATGAGTATCTTGGGTCTCCTTGTAAACATATCCTAGGGTTTGTAATACCTCATCATCCAGAATCACTGGTCATAGGGTATAAACAGCTTCAATTTATCAAGATAAAAATTTACACCTTTAACCAATGGTAATTATATAGTATTCACTCTACCAATATATAGATCTAGGACCCAACGATGGGCATAGGAGTGACCCTGCTCACTTGGGGAGCTTTTACTTCCTATCCCCTCCCCGATAAGTTCAGACTCTACTGGGGTCTTTGTTCCCAGAAGAGTAATGATTGTCCCAGAAGACATAGTAAAGATTTCATTAAACCTAACGTTATGGCTTCTGCCTGTCATTTTGAGCTCTTCACCACAACAGACACACAGAGAAAGAAAGGAACTGCTCTCCTGGCAGAGGTAATCCACTCAGATTATCGTGAGGAGGTAGCCTTGCTGCTCATAATAGAGACAGGAGGCATATGTGGATCTGGAACTCAGAAAATTCTTTCTGGTGCTTCCCTTGTCCAGTCACAATCTTAAAGGGGAAATTGCAGCGACTCTAGCCTGATAAGACCGAGGTAACTTGGTCTTCAACCACTCAGGCAGGAAGGTCCAGGTTACTCCATGGGGCTGGCAATGGTCATGAGCACAAGCGCTAGCCAAGGGGTAGGAAAGTCTTGAATGAATGGTAGAAAAGGCAAGATAATGTCTATCAGTCATGGCCTTAGGATCAACTATAACTCTCCTCACTAAACCCGTTGTAAATTTATTTTGAGAAATTGTAACTGGATGGCCCTTGGAAGAAGCAATGAGAGAATGGAGGAAACTCAATGTTGGGTCAAACGAATCAGAGTGGTGCAAGGAGATTGTATCAGTGTCCTATGCATCTTATTCTTGCTGACTTCAATGACTGTATCTGCATCTCCATGCCTATTACACAGGCAGCCCTGAAGTACAGAGGAATTAACACTTCTAGAAGGAGCAGCTCTCAATCAATAATTCTCTGGCATTTGTGTATATATTTCCCAGTCCCTTGCCCTTTGGGTGGGGTCATTCTAACATATGTGTTTCCCTGCAGATTTAATCCCTAGTTGTACACCATAATGGCTGGCTAATTAATGTGTCCTATAATGCCTGCCTTCCACTTCTATATTACGTACACTACTTGCACTTAAATTTTTGTCTCACATACTGCCTCTGGAAAAACTCAAACTAGGACACAGGATCTCAGCTGTATGCAAGAATCTCGTGAAACTCAAGGTCATATCTTCATATAGGAGTGGGCCTATAGATGCATCCAATTTATGAAGGAGCAACAGAATGTCAGCATTGACTTTGGGCTCCCCTTTATTTTTTGCACCACCAAATTTCCTGTTTCTACTTTTTAAAGTTTGGATATGTTTAATTTGATTTTCAGAATGAAACTAAAACAGTGAGGTATCATGTCACTGCTATTAGACTGACAAAAATAAGAACATTGGATAATGGCAGGTGTGGGTGGGGTATGAGGCCTTATGAATATTCATGTACTTCTGCTGAAGAAGAACATTGGTGGAGGCGTTCTGCAGAACAGTCTGGCAGTACTTAGTTATTGTACAATAAGTTTTCACCTACTCTGTGAGACCCAACAGTTCTGTTCCTGTGTGTACAGTCCAAAGGAACGCTCAGTGGATCCGAAAGAAGACATGTGTGAGAAAGCTCAGCAGGGTGCTATTTTTGTTGGTGGGAAATTGCACCAGTGCAGGCATCCACCACGACAGAAGTAGATGTTAAACTGTGTTGCTGCTCACCTTGTAGTACATGCATCAGTACAAGCAACAGACTAATTATATACACAGTGACTTGGATAGATCTTGAAAATATATTGCTAGATGAATAAAGTAGAAATCACAACAAGATATATAACATAGTTCTTTTGTGTGCATGAAAATATGCATACAAACAACAATCCAACTTTTGTAAGAACACACCAACTACAGTCTGTGCAACAAATGCATGGAGAGGGACGAAGAAACAGAGGAAACAGGAGAGAGGAAAAAGAAAACTAATGAACAAAACAAGAACCATGCCTTGTGGAGACCACTGATAATAATCCACCAAGGGCTGACAAATAAGATAAACACAACCATTGGCACCTAAAGTTAAAAAAAAAAAAAAGAAAAAAAATATTATATATTTCAAGCATTTCTATAGGTTTGTGGCAGATGGAAGTTTGGCAGAAGTTGAAAGTGTTGGAAATACCTGTAATTCATTTAATAATTTTCCTGTTGATGGTTCCAATTTTTTTCTATTACAAATAGTGCTGCAATGAGTAGCCTTTTGTGCCATGTGCACCACATGTAGCTCTACTGAGAGAAGCAATGAGATGTAATGGTTAAGAATGCTGGGTCCAGTGTTGGAGTCTTGACTCCACTACTGTATGCCCTTGAGCACACAGTTCATTGCTCTGGGCCTCAGTTTCTTGATAATAATAGTATCTACCCCATGGAGTTATGGTGATAATAAAATGGGCTAATGTTTGTAAAGCACTTAGAACAATGCTGGAACATACAGAGCACTCAATCAACGTTCGTTATTAATCCTACTGTTCTAGCACGTATTTCAACAGGGTAAAATTACAGATATGGAATTTCTTGCTTACAGGGAATACATTTTAAATGTTTATACCTTTTTAAAAAATTCCAAATGGGCCATATCAATTTAGTCCACCACCAAAGATTCCTGGGAATATAATTTTTCTACACTCTTGCCAAAATCAGATATCTTCATTCTTTTCTCATTCATTTTCATCTTTTGGTGAATAAAACATTACATTTTTACATTACATTTCCCTGTTTACAAGCGAGTATGTGGACCTTTAAATTTTTATCTGATATTCATTCAGTAACTGGCATATTAACAAGATTAATCCTGACCAGTGTTAGACAAAAGAGGCTTCAATCAGCTTGTGTATTTATTTGGCTTATGACCTGTGATAGATTCCAACAGTGCTAAGCTTAGCATGAAGCAACCCTACACACTGCCTTACAGATTCTGCCATTTTCTTTCTGGCCAGATGGACTATTTGGGATATATAAATGATCATGATTATATCAGAGTGTTATTGTATTTCTTTTCCAAATATTCATAAGCATCATCTTGATTAAAATAAAATTTCCAAAGCCACTAGAAGTGAAAATAAATTGATGCAGAATTATTAAACATTGGATTACTTTAGAACATTGGTTTTGCTTTTAAAATTTTTTCAAGACATGCAAGATTTTAGCAGCATAATTTTAATCCAAATGCCTAGATTCTATTCTGTGACCTTAAAGAAACTTAAATGTTTATTATATCCTTGTTAGAATAAAATGCCAGTTCATGAGGTTTTAGAAAATGTCAGCCAATATAGCCAAAGGGGCTCTTTTTTAAGAAGTTCACTTTGAAAACAGTCAAAGCACATGGAATCCTAGGGTAATTTATATAGGAAAAAAACTAAAAGACAGAGAGAAGTCACTTCCTGTTAAAATTATCTTTAGCCTATGACTATTTCTTCTGTTGGGTTCCTAGAAAAGTTTCCCAGTAAAAACATTTTTATTTAGTGTGATATATATTCAGACAGTTCTCCCTCTTCTATCCCATACATATCCTTGAAGCCCAGAACTTGTGCTGATTCCATAGCAACTTCATCAATATAGAAAGCCTACAGATATGTGAAGAGACAGGAGAGAAGTAAGAGTTAGAACATAATGTCATTTCATCAATTGATTGCAATGAAGGAACAGGAGTGGTAGGGGAATTGTCAGATATTAGAACGCTTATTGCTGCCCTGTATTCTCAGCTCACTGCTTTGGGAATTTGAAAAAAACTGTAAGACTTCATATTCTTGTCTTTTTCAGTATTAACCCAGGTTATTAATGATTGCTTGCATAATCCTTAGAGTAAATGCTTTTATACTCCAAAGTTCAGGTTATATTTTAGGGAGCTAATCTATCTATTGACTCAAAACCTTACCTAGAAATAGGGTAAAAAATATTAGGAATATAGAGCTTTCACACCTGAAAACACGTTGGCCACAAAATCCTTCCAAATGAAGTTTTAGTCTAATGCCGTCATAATGTATGGCAGGTTATGCTTTGTGGAGAATGGCTTCTTTAACAGAGACTCATTTCTTGTTATATAACTGGTACAGTCTTTATACGATCTCTACAATATCATGATGTAAAAGTGCTTCGGGATAAGCCTATAGAGACTAATTCTCATCAACACATCCTTTGCATAATTTCTCACTGATATCACTAATGAAATAAAGCAGAGAACTCTTCTCCAAAGACTCTTGGTATTAATAGCCTATCCTCTTATCTTTTATGCATTTCCTTATTAGATCTACTATAATAGAGCAGAAATACACGCTCATCTGTAGCAGAAATACTACATCAACACTGAAATACGCACTTGTCTTTTTTTCTTTATTACTAAGCATATTGAAATTAAGATATTCTGATTATGAAAATCATAGACATAGTCTAATTATTAACTCCACATCAGCTCAAGTCAGATATTCATTCATTCATTCATTCAGTGAGTGTTTAATGAATCCTGACCATGAACAAGTTACTGTACATTATGGAGGATTCACATGTAAAGAAAAAACTTTCCTCAGTGTGTCCAGATGGATGTTATGCACTTAATTATTTGTGATGCAAAATAGAAAGGGACAAGTTCTATAGAAAGTTAGCAAGAACTCACCACAGGGAGACAAAGGAAAATGAGAGTATTTTCCAAATGAAAGCATCATGATGTCCTTTGTAGAGATGTCATTTAGTCTGAGCCATGAAAGGTAGGTAGTATTTCAACATGTGGATATAGGGTAAACCAAGATTTGAGCGTGAAATAAATTGTGGGAAGAAAGCCTGGAGTAGGACCATGTGGAGAGCGTGTAGGAAGTATGTAGGAGTCTGGTCTTTCTGGGGAATAAAGTAAGTGAAGGGGATGCGTGGAAAGCAGTGAAGCAGGCAGCTGAGACCAGATGGTAAGGGCCTGGTGTGCCCACGCTGAAGAGTTAGGGCTTTTCTTGGTCATTGCAGGTTTTAAACAGAGATAAAATGATCAGAATTATGTTGTACAGGGTGAATCTGACTGAGGAGCTCAGTCTGAATTGGAATGAGAGCCTGGAAATAGTAAAAAGAGAATCTTCTTAAAAATGTCAGGGGATTTGGTAACAAGGGCCTCAACTAAGATAATGCCACTGAAAGAAAGAAGAGAGGTGAGGTGGGAGAGAGCGGTGAAGAACTTGGTAACTGGATACAGGCAATGGGAAAGGAAAAAGGACGAGGTGATGCTATTAACAGAAGAAAAAGACACAGGAGAGGAAAAGAGCATTTGGGACAGAATATTTCATTTTAAGACATATTGAATTTTAGGTTTGGAGAAGTAGGTAAGTTTACTATTAGGTGTTAAATCAAAGGAAGACTAATTTATGAAGAATGAAGGGAGGGTTAATGTTTTAGGGAGATTGGAGATTCAAGAAAGTCACTTGAATTTCATGACTAAAGTCACTGGTGAATCTCTATTTTTGAAATATCTGAGCAAAAGAGAGAAAGAACATATACAAAAATGTTAATTTTATATACAGATAGAGAGATTATGAGACTCTTGTTCTGTATATTTTTTTCTATAATGACCAAGCAATTCTTGTGCAACAAAGAAAACAACAATGAAATGTCAACAGTCTTTGGTGGCGTTTAGGTAGTGAGAACAGGAGCCATATGTGAAGAGATTGCAAAAGGCAATTGCCAAAATCTCTGATTTGGGGGGATTATAATTATTTCTTTCAGAAAAATCCTTCGAGCTCCATTTCTGCATTCACAGTAAATTGTCCTGCCAGGAACTTTATTCCATCACAGCTTCCTGATCTGACTGCGATTTCATCACCTGTAGATCTATTGATCACATCTAGCGCCCATCTAGTGATTCCTTAACGCTCTCACATGAAAAAAGTGATCCTGATTTTCTACAGCTTCTGCTCATACCCAGTGTTCTGCAGAGGTCACTGTAACTGACTCCCCTAACCAGGCAATTATAATTTCAAAACCTAACTTTATGCAAAGTGTATTTTAATAGTTTATTTACATGCATTATATACGGGAGTTCTCACAATGATTCTATGGCATCTCTGCTATTATATTCCCAATTTTGCTTAGGAGGAAGCTGGTATTTAGCAAGTGTAAGTGGCTTGCCCAAGGCAACTCAGCCAGTAAGTGGTGTGGAACATATTACTCCAACCTTTGTGTCTTTTCCAGAATGGGGTAGGGTGACCTCCACCCAAGAAACTATATGCTAAATGGTTTAAAGGTTCATAAACTGCACACGAGTTCTCCCTAAATTACTAATATGATTCCTTTTCTGTCATTATTAGCAAAATGGAATTATGGAAAGTCAGAGGACCATAGTTCCATTTCTAGGTCTTCCAGTGTGTGTATAGGAAAATCACTTAACCTCCTTGGGTCTTTGAGTTCTCTTACAAAAAAAGAAAAAAAGGATTAATACTTGGCCATCTACATCACAATGGTTTTGTAACTGTTGAATAACTCCACAAAAGTTCTCCATAAGCCATAAGGTGCCTTGAAAATGATCCAGATGCTCTGCCCTGCACCCCAGGTAGAAGAATATTTCAAGTCTGTTTCTAGGGATATTTCTTGCTGTCTAAATAAAGGATATTCATAAAAGCTGGGGCTCTGACTCTTATTCCCACTAAATAGGATTATACTTGTAAAATGCAACTAAACCTTGGATAAAACAAGAGATTATAGTATTAATGGTTTTACTTTTCAGAATACTGTATTTTCGGTTGAACCCAAAGTTGAAATGCTAAAAATCATGCAGGGAATTATAATGTTTCTAGTAAATTTTTCTGGAAAAAACAAATCATCCTGTTTGTTTTCAGCGACCTCCAAATTCCTATATCTAGGTTTTCATTCATTCAACATTTTTGAGGAGCTACTGTGGGTCAGGCACTCACAGACCTCATAGCTCAGTGCTCAAATAGGGAAGAAAGTAATATTCAGCCTTGGCTTGAGAAGGGGAAAAGGGCTCTGGGTGGATAGAATAGCATGTACAATGACGTGGATGTAAATTAGAGCTTAGTGTGTCTAGAGAACTGAAAGTGATCTGGAAAATTAGGGTGAAATCAGCAGATTTTGGGGGAACCAGATAGTCAAGGACCTTGTATTCCATGCTAAAATGTTTGTACTCTATCCTGAGGACAATGAAGAGTGTTTGATGGATTTTAAGCATAAAACAATTTTCATATTTTTCAAAGATCTCTCTGGTTCATGTAGAGACTGGATTGAATGGATGGGATCAAGTTTGTCCTTCTTTCTCCTGTTGTAGCACTATTTTTAAAAATCGAGTTTACTGTTCTGTAATTTACATAAAATGTACTAATTTCAAATGTACATTTAAATGCATTTAGAATAATGTACACACCTGAGTAACTACCACAACAATCAAGATAAAGACTATATCCATCACCTCAAAAGCATTATCCCGCTCTCCTACTGTCCATTTCTTCCCTCTAACCCTAGCCCTGACACCCACCTCTGGAACCACTAATGTATCTTTTGTCACAGTGATTAGCTTTGGCTTTTCTATAATATCATAAGAACGATATTTTAGTATTTGTATTTTTTAGTCAGGTTTCTGCTCAGCATAATATTTTTGAGATTCATTCAAGTTGTTGTGTATATATATCATGACTACATTCCATCTTATGTTTAGTATTTCATTTTATAGTTATGTCACAAATGGTTTTTCCCAATCACGTGTCATGGAGGTTTGCATTATTTCCAGTTTTCACTATTATAAATAATGCTGCTAAGAACATTCATGTACAAGTATTTGTGTAGGCATAAAATTTCATTTCTCTTGCCTAAATACCTAAGAGTGGAATGGCAGGGTCATATGGTGGGCAAATGTATATTTAACTATATAAATAACTGCAAAATTATTTTCCAAAGTGATTGTCATATTTTACATTCCCATCAGCAGTATGAGGGTTCCAATTTTTCCACATCTTTACCAGCACCAGGTATTGTCAATCTTTCTAATTTTAGACATTTTAGTGGGTGTATAGTTATATCTTGTTATCATTTAAATTTGCATTTCCCTAATGATTAATGATATTGAGCAACTTTTGGTGTAGTTCTTTGCCATCCCATATATCTTCCCTGGTAAATTTTTTTTTTAATAGATCTTTATTGGAGTATAATTGCTTTACAATACTGTGTTAGTTTCTGTTGTACAACAAAGTGAATCAGCCATATGAATACATATGTCCCCATATCCCCTCCTTCTGGAGCCTCCCTCCCATCCTCCCTATCCCACCCCTCTCGGTCATCACAAAGCACCGAGCTGATCTCCCTATGCTATGTTGCTGCTTCCCACTAGCTAACTATTTTACATTCGGTAGTGTATATATGTCGATGCTACTCTCACTTTGCCCCAGCTTCCCCCTCCCACCCCGTGTCTTCAAGTTCATTCTCTATGTCTACATCTTTATTTCTGCCCTGCAACTAAGTTCATCAGTACCATTTTTTTTTTTTTTTAGATTACATATATATGCATTAGCATACGGTATCTGTTTCTCTCTTTCTGACTTACTTCACTCTGTATGACAGACTCTAGGTCCATCCACCTCACTACAAATAACTCAATTTCGTTTTCTTTTTATGGCTGAGTAATATTCCATTGTATATATGTGCCACATCTTCTTTATCCATTCATCTGTCGATGGACACTTAGGTTGCTTCCATGTCCTGGCTATTGTAAATAGTGCTGCAATGAACATTGTGGTACATGTCTCTTTTTGAATTATGGTTTTCTCAGGGTATATCCCCAGTAATGGGATTGCTGGGTCATATGGTAGTTCTATTTTTAGTTTTTTAAGGAACCTCCATACTGTTTTCCGTAGTGGTTGTATCAATTTACATTTCCACCAACAGTGCGGGAGAGTTCCTTTTTCACCACACCCTTTCCAGGATTTATTGTTTCTAGATTTTTTGATAATGGCCATTCTGACTGGTGTGAGGTGATACCTCATTGTAGTTTTGATTTGCATTTCTCTATTAATTAGTGATGTTGAGCATCTTTTTATGTGCCTTATGGCTATCTGTATGTCTTCCTTGGTGAAATGTCTATTTAGGTCTTCCACCCATTTTTTAACTGGATTGTTTCTTTTTTTGATAATGAGCTCCATGCGCTGTTTGTATATTTTGGAGATTAATACTTTGTCCTTTGTTTCACTTGCAAATATTTTCTCCTATTCTGAGGATTGTCTTTTTGTCTTGTTTATGATTTCCTTTGCTGTGCAAAAGCTTTTAAGTTTAATTAAGTCCCATTTGTTTATTTTTGTTTTTATTTCCATTACTCTAGAAGATGGGTCAAAAAAGATCTTGCCCTCCTCTCCTCTCCTGCTCCTCTGGTCCTGGAGGGCCCCTCCCGCCTGCCTCTCCTGATATCTCCGGCCTCCCTCCTATGCCCGCAGGAAATCAGGAAATGCAGGGGGTGGGCGGTGGCCTTGGAGGGCATGGGACCAGCCTGGGAGCCAGCAGGCTCCCCGGGCCCGAGTGGGCGGGGCAATCGCCCTCCGGTCCTTTCCCACTCTTCCCAGAGGGTCCCTCCCACCTGCCTTTCCTGATCTCCCCGGCCTCAGGGATGCCGATCTTGTCTGGCTTCCACTTCTCCTCCCCGCCCCCCAGTCCCCCCATGTCCTACCGGTTCACTTAGGGGTTCCTCCTGTCTCCTTGGGGTTAGGGTTCCCCACCAGCAGCCGGCAGGCGCCATAGTCGTGGGGAGATGCTCAGTGTCTTCCCACACAGCCATCTTGGCTCTGCTGCTCTGGTAAATGTTTGTAAAAATTGTTTGCCTCTTTTCTGACTGGAATGTTTGTCTATCATTGAGTTACTTAATACATATTCTCAGAACAATGCCATTGTGAGATAAACGCATTGCAAATATTTTCTCCCAGACTGGGGCTTGCCTTTTGATTTCCTTAATGGTACGTTTCAAAGAGTAGTAAGTTATAAAATTTTGACAAAATTGGATAACACTTTTTTAAACACTCTAGTTAAAAAGCAGAGATTGATACATGGATTTTAAAAAAGCAAGACTATATACTGGCTAGAAAGATAACACTTTAAATACAAAGACTAGAGAAGCTGAAAACATAACAGATGAAAAAAGATATGCCATGCAAACATGAAACATAAGAGGACTGAAGTGGATATTTTAACATGTGATAAAACGGCTTTCAAGACAAATGGTATTACTAGAGATAAAGAGGGGCATTTCATAATGATAAAAGGAACAATGTATCAGGAAGACAGCAATTATTAAGTGTATATGTGCCTATTTGCAGAGTTTTGAAATACACGAAGCAAAAATTTATAGAATTAAAGGAAGAACTAGGCAATTTCAAGGTTAACAGTAAGGTATTTTAATAGTTGTCTGTTGGCAATTGATAGAACAATTAGACATAAATCAGTACATTGCTTAAATCTAATTAATTTGTATAGAACACTAGAGCCATCACTAAAGAATTCTACCTGATAATTCACCAAGTTAGATCATAACACATTTCAATAAATTTAAAATAATCAAAATCACTTGCAGTGTATTCTCCAAACATAATAGAATGAAATTAGGAGTTAATCAAGATGTCTAAGAAAACCTCCCATAAATCTGGAAATTAAACAACACACTTCTAAATAATTGATGGGTCAACTAACATTCAACAATTTTTACATCAAAAAAATTTTTAACAAAAGACAAATGATAAAAACTTCCTCAACTATCTCACAGAATTATTGTGAGTGTGAAATGAGGGACTAGAGATGAAACTGCTTTGACTATTTGGAGGTGGTATACAAACACAATATTCTCTAGAAATAAAAACTTCGAAGCCTTCTCTGAGTTACAACAAAACTATCTCTACAGTTACCTTTGTAGTCAATGAGGATAATCATGTGCCAAAGGGGGAAAACCATGGCCAATTTGTGACCAACTCTTCTAGTTTCATGATAGAGAGCTATTGATCCCATGATTAATGGCTGTTTTCCAAATCTCACTGACGTGGCCACATTCTCCCCTGATTGTTCGCATATCATATTTGTGATGAGAAGAAAGTATTCTTCTTGAGAGAACTACATAATGTTACGTTCTTAAGTGGAAGTTGGTAAACTAAGGCAATTGATGGCGGCCTTCTGGGTCTCCTTCTAGTGCAATTCTCTCTCCTTTATCTTTTTATTTTTTTCCTATTCCTTCGCTCCCTTTCCTCCTAGGCTGTTTTCCTTTCCTCTCCCTTTCTCTCTCATTACCACCTCCTTCCACCTCCATTCTGTCTCACTTGTCAAAGCTAGCCTTATGATGGAATTCAGAACTAAAGATGATCCTCTTAGTTTATTGGAAAAAATCCAATATTTTTACTTTAAGGAGAAGTTCGGTCTTGACTGTGTGGCTCAGAGTAGTTAAACGACTTTAATCTGATGTAAGCCCTCTCCCTTGACCACTAGTTACACCTTTGAATTTTAAGCCCTGACAAAGCCAGTGAAAATTGTCTCATTGAATGGCCTTTCCCTTCTCTGTGAACAGCCTAGCCTGGTTGGCTGACTTGATCTTCTCTCTCACTTTCCCACTTTTTCTTTTTCTGATGACTTGGGTTTGTCTCTAAACCTTTACGACATCGTTCAGGATCAGTGTATACCACAACTTGTGTCACCTTCCTGGACCTGTCTCCCCTTGACTGGTCTGGGCTTCAGCTTCAGCTTCCTGCTCTATGGGTTCGCTCAATGGGCTTCCCATTCAGTTTTGTTATTCCATCTCCTAAATCTGAATATTATATAAGAACATCTTTGGTGTTATGCTTCCCTCTTGCCTGGTTTCATATCTGGCCTCTGTTGGTTCCTAAAGAATAGGATACTGTTCTTCACCCTTTTCAGGCCACTTCTGATGAAAAAGCCACCTAAAGAACCACAGTCCTCCCCAGTATGTCAGCAACTCCAAACACAATTCACTTTTGGTCAGAGGAGCACAGGAGAATTGTAATACCTCTTTTTTGTTTTTGAGTGAATTTATTGTGGCGACCTTAATTACTTGAGGCATTCTAAGTGTATGGACAACACCAATATTAAAATATGCTGGAATCAGAGGGGAAAAAACGAAGGAATAAAAATAACCAATTATTTGGTGAGCAAGAACTGGTATTGTATTTTCTGGAGTAACTACTTCTTGCCTACAAAATAGAGTTAACAATCCCTGACTGGCATGAGTGTCCCTTTTCTTCCCCCCGTGTTGCTGTCCTATTTCAGGTTCAGGCACTGCATATGACCAGTAGAGTTGTGTATAGCTAGAATCGATTTTACTTAACTTACAATTAGCAAGACTGTACTCAGAGCTTGACCTATATGAATATAATCCTTGTGGCCTGAATCAAGCGCTGTTATTACCTTTGTTGTATAAATAATGAGCCAGTGCTAAGTCTGTGGAGTAAGATAAACCTAATTTTGATCTTAGCTCATCAACTTCCTAGATGTCTAATGTTGGGCAAGTTAACTCATGTCAGTGTCAATGCTTCCATCAGGAAAACTGCTGTTTGATTGGCAAAAGAGGCTATCTTACAGACAGAGTAAATTAAGGTCTCAGAAGGTTATCTAGGTAAATCCCAGTCATCAGAAGCATTTGTCGAGACTGTAACTAATCTTGAGGACAGGACGAGAGCTATTCCTATCGCACACATACATACACTTTCACAGATGCATGAGAGAAGGCAGTGATGACTTGGACTTGGTCTTTCCCGAGAAAACCAAGTGAATTTAAGTGTCATAAGTTTGCAAAGGCAAGAAGGAAAATGTAACAATGGCTATATGGTACATTCCCCCATATCAATTTGGTGGAGACTTAATGGTCATTAAATACAGATGTCAATACACCATAAATGGAGTTAAGCACCAGCTCTGCTAGAATTTCCAGGAATATTACATCAAATCCATGGGCTTTCATTATTTCAGTTTGGGTTATATTTGTTAGCGTGAATCCTTCTACATGACCAGCTGGTTTTGTTAAGCAAATACACAAATAACAAGAGGCCCAAGATTAGCAGAAGATGGGATTTATTCATTTTAAAGACATTCTATATATACAAAATTTTGCTGTTCACTGGATTTATTATTATTTAAGATAGATAATACCCGACCTCATTGTGTTTCCAGTAGAGAAGATAAACATTGATTCGATATACAAATAATAAATTAAAGTCATGAAAAAGTAACAAAGTGTGCTATGAAACATAAGAATAGGGGTGGCCTAGTTAATAGCTTCAGTGGAGTTGGGGGAAATTTTTTTGGCAATCAAATTTAAACTTGCCTGAAGAATAAGGCTGACCTCAATTATTATTATTGTTTTTGCTCTAAGAACTTTTGTTATACTGCAAAGGAGATGGCAATTATTTTTATTATGAGATATAATGGAGTTTAAACTCTGATTGCTGCTGAGATCTACAATAAGTGAAAGTTATCAGAAAACTAAGCATTTTCCTAGATAGGGAAATAAGTCAGCTCTTTAGATACCCCATACCAAGCACGGCTTGGGACACCTAGACACCGTATTAAGCCTGTCTCGATCACTGAATATTATATGGCCTTGGATACGATACCTAAAACCCTGTGTCTTCCTTCTTGAAATAATAACTAATAACACCATTCCAGTTTTATAGTGATATAATATAGATGAGTAAAAGCTATCCAAATTCTCTATTTGAAGGTTGTGTAATAATGGCAAATATAATTATTATCCTGATTGATAGCAATGTTAATCCTTAAAAAATTAAATGAAAAAATTCTACATTGCTCTCATAGCAAAATTCTCGGTGTAGGTAGTAGATAAATGCTATTTCCCTTCCACTGTCTGTTCTCTTTCTTGAGAAGTAAAATATGCATTCAGACAGAAAATATCCATGTCAGAAAATGTGAACAGTAGTCAAAAGTAAATTAGCAGCCTTTTTCATGAATATTTAAAATAGCCAGTATGAAAGCACACTTCCATTTTTGCTAATTTTTGTTATTTTAAAAGCCATCTGTGGTTTAGGCTCATGGAGGATGTCTTAAAGAATTTATTTTCCTGCACAGCATAATCAGTTTGCAAAGAAAAAACCTATAAAGCATTTTGCTACTAGCAGCACTAATAAGAGGAAAATCTGATCTTCAATTCATAATAGCCTAGACTGATTTTTAAATTAGGGGTTCCTAATCTCAGAAAATAAACAAGCTACCTCCCCCCCCCCCATGTTTCTAGATAGCAAGATTGGGAGGGAAGGAGATAGGTAGATACATAGATGATAGATAGATAGAGGTAGATTGTTAGATAATTTCCCTTCTTGTCCTACCTATCATAATGGCCAATGGCAATCTATGGCCAGGTTTCCAATGACTAAAGAATAGAAGAAAAAGATTATTGATGCCTGAAAGAATTCTGTTGTGTTGTTCCTCTTGGGGCCTAATATATCTCTACTGCATAAGAATGAAACATTAGACCTAAGTGTAGTATTTCCATTTCAGAGTAGGGCACCAGCTGTCTTCTTAAATTTCCATGCCACTTAATCTAGCTCTTAAGCTTGGTTAGCTTTCGATTCACAAAGAAGGCAACAACAGCTACCCAGGGTCACATCTTTAGCAAGGTCTCTGAAGTAATGAAGTGTACAAAGTATGCTAACAAGGAGAGCAGCTAAGTCAATTCCTTGAGGCAGGTGCAAATGTATGGCTTTAAGAGCCACTTTTCAGTGCAGTGCAAGAAGTGACCTGTGAACAGGAGGCGTTAACAGTGGAAGGCAAGAATTTGAGAGTTTCTCAGCATTGTTCAGGGATTATCACTCAATTTGCCTTGCTCATGCTAATGTGGAATTTACTACCTTGCAGGTCCACTTCCAACTACATAAATCAGAAGATGTCAGTACCCCCAAGATAGTCATCTAGAGAGCTACTCACATCAAAATCATCTGCTGCATCAACCATCTAAATGCACAGAATAAACTAGCAAAAGATGTAACGTGGATATGTCCATTCTAATCGCCACCATGATTTTTCAGAGGCTACTAGTATATTTGTCAAATTTCCAAGTCCTTCGTGCCTATGCTAGGTCAGAGGGGAAAAATGGAGATATTTAAATAGGATTTGTTCCAGTTTTTTTAAAAGAAGTCAAGTAACTTGGTCAGAACATGATGGAAAGAGTTTTAGAGTTGAGGATACCGCCCCGAAAATAACTTCTCATCTGACTCCCTAATATGTGCTTGTCAGAGAAGACGGGTTATTAATATCAAATCCCTGAATTAAGCCTAGACTACATAAGCATACACAGAAAAATACATGGAAAACAAAACCTCTGATAATTACCAAGAAGTCATATTATTATTCATGTGCAAACCTTACACCTTTTTAAGATGAGTAAGTAGTTGATAGGCATAATCCAGAATAAAGCATAGAATTAGAATCACAGAATATTAATGCTATAAGCTATGCTGGTGTGTTGCTCCTGTACTGCCACTTTAAACGCTGTGTAACAAAACACCCCAAAACCCCGTGGCATAAAATGACAATCATTTGTTCTCTTGTTTACAGGTCACCTAGCATGACTTTGTCTCAGTTTGCTGGCAGTGGGACTTCTGAGCCTCTGCCTCACGCTGTGGGTCCTTCCAGGTCTGCTTTATGAGTCTCATTCTAGGCCTGCAGCTACTTCAGGATGTTCTTCTAATGACAAAGTTTGGAAGACCCCAGATACATGAATAAAAACATACAATGTTTCTTAATATTTAGGCTCTCCTGCCAGAACGCACACAGTTACTTCTCTCAAATTCCATTGGCTGGAGCAGGTCACAAAGAGAAGCATGCCCCTCCCAAAGGAGTGGATGGGGGAGTGACTACAGCTGAACAATAAGTGATTCTACTCAAGCTTTAAACAGTAGCCCAATCTCCTTTACAGAGAGGAACATTGGAGGTGCAAACACAAGCATGCATGTAGGTGTTATGTGTATGTGATGTGTCCCAGGGTACACGACGGGATAATTTCCAAACTGGAATAATAACTATGTGCTCCATATTTTAAAATGGGAAATTCCAATATATTTTAATATAGTGCTCTATATGATATACTGACATATTTTTATCAAGTGATAAAATGAACCATTGCTTTTTGATTGCTCATTGGAGACAGCAGGAAGGGTAGGTTTTGAGCTTTTTTAAAATTGATGGTCCCTTCCTCCACATCGAGTAGACAGACATCCACAAACACACACACATCCACACACACATCCACACATATATAGTAGAGGGAGGGGTGGGTAGAGAGGAAGGGAGAAAGAGAACACTAACATAGAAATGTAATTATTTACTGAATTTAAAGCTAAGCTAACTGAGTTTGGAGCTGCATTTTTTTTTCTTCCTAAGAGTTTAGGAATTTCAAGGACAAAATAGAAGCTGCTAGGTGATCCCCTTACCAAGTGTGTCATTTTGTTAACAGGAATGTGATGTGTGGTTTGATAATCAGGGCAACATACCTAGCAGAGCCAAGAATTTGTATTCCTCTTCTTTCATAGGGATGGAAAACAAAAATTAGCATTTTAAAAAATTTACTAGATTCTTTTTTTTAATCTCAGGAAAGCAGGATGTGCTGACAAGATAGGTTTATCAGAAGCTATAGGAAGGAAGAACATTTTCTTTCTTGACATAAGCCCTGTGAGTATCAAAAAAAGGAATTGCTGTAACAGAAAAAAATACTATCACAGCTGTGACTGGTGATATGTACGGAACAGCCTGCAAATCTCACCCAGCATCACTCTGGAATTCACCCACCACACATTTACTAAGCTGCAGATGGTCGTCTTGTTTTCCACAGGCAGATATCTCTAAACTGTTGGAATTACCCAACACTTAACTTTCTGAACAAGTTTTTAACATTTTCCCACAGATTTCTTGTTTAATGCACTGGATGTTGAAAGACCCCATAGTTAATTTACACACCGCTTTGCAACCCACTTTGATGAACCCACCTTGTGTCAGTTTGTTAACGGAGGCAGAGTACGCAATTAGTTCTACAAAGCAAAAGGCAAAATTCACAATTTCTTTTTTCTTTTAAATTTATTTATTTATTTATTTATTTTTGGCTGCGTTGGGTCTTCGCTGCGGTGCACAGGCTTCTCATTGCGGTGGCTTCTCTTGTTGCGGAGCACAGGCTCTAGGTGCACGGGCTTCAGTAGTTGTGGCTCGTGGGCTCATTAGTTGTGGCTTGCCAGCTCTAGAGCGCAGGCTCAGTAGTTGCGGCGCACGGGCCCAGTTGCTCCTCGGCATGTGGGATCTTCCTGGACCAGGGCTCGAACCCGTGTTCCCTGCATTGGCAGGCAGATTCTTAACCACTGCGCCACCAGGGATGTCCCCACACTTTCTGGACAATAATGACTCGACTCTACTTAGAACTTTGAGTTGTGCTTGTGTCCAATTTATACTTTGGTTTCTTACAGATTTATGATGACTATCATAGAATGTGTCTTCCAGATATTTCCCTCACTTTGAGTTTCCATTAAATGAATGGAAGGATTCACATGTTCCAAGAAACACCACATTCTCCCCATAGGCAAAACGATTAACTTTTCCTCTGCAGGAATTCAAATTAATATTCTCAGCTCATGAAGGGAGGGGTTTGGTGGCTTAAATATCTTTAAGACAAAATTGGCCTTTCTGTAGTTAAACAAAAAATCTCTTATTTTTCCCTTCCATCACTAGTTTGCCTTCATCTCCTAACAAAAATAGAAGAGTTAATTGGAGAGAACAAGAGTCTTTTTTGATATGATTGTAGAAGGGATGCAAAAGGAAAGGATAGAAAGACCAGTGTTTTTCTTTTTCATGAACTTTATGTTATTGATGAAACACATTTTCCAAAGCAAGCAATCCAAACACCCACCTCTGCTTCCAGCACACCTAGCCTGTGTTGGACAAAAGAAAATGAGGTACATAGACAGAAATTGAAATTCCATCTCTGCAAATAACAGCCTATGTGACCTTGAGTCAGTTATTTATATTTTAATTTCCTCCTTGTGATGAGGATAAAATAATATATGCAAAGTGTGTGGCCCTTGGTGGGTATTCAGTAAATGATAACACTTACTGTATCATTATATTTGGAAAAATAGTAGTATGTGGCAAGCAAGAAGATTTTAGCCTTTGGAGTCAAGATGGATCTGGGTTCAAGTTCAGACTCCTCCACTGGCTATATGAAGAACCACTGATGGGTTTACACTGCATGAGATTTCACTTTCTAATTTGTATAGGGTCAGAGGGTGTGGGGAGAAATTTTTGGCCCCTGGCCCCTTGCTTGGCAGACGGTTGTCACTCAGTAAATGCCAACCTCCAGTAGTAGTGATAAAAGTAGTAGAAACAGTACTCACAGTAAGCCAGTGAAAATCCTTACCTGATAAAATTCTTACAATTTAGTTTTCTTCATACAGTATTTTAGTCCCCATTCCAGATAAAAATACTCTGAGATCTTCCTGAGAAGCTCTACTGAACCCAAGTTTCCCTCCTGGCACCTCATCTATCCTAAACATATATATGGCTCTAAAAGAAAACTCATAATTGTCATTGTGACTTTCTTTAAGGATCCCTTCCATCCCTTCAGTCCTAGGGGGTGAGCTGTCATAGGTGGGGAGAATCACGTGCACTAGAGACCCCCAGGGTGACAGGGAGGAAAAGGTCTACTCTCTCATGCTTGCCTTCTTTACCTCCATGTTTCTTTGATTTCCTGGGGCATATTGTCAAGTGAAATGTCTCCCTGGAGAAAACCCAAACATTTTAAATTTGAAAGGTAAGACTGAAAGAGAGAAGGAGTGCTCCGGACTCACAGGCAGTTGGCTGCCTCGGTCACCGGCTCACCCCCTGACAACTCGAGCCATGGAATATGCAAAGCTGTGACATTGCTCTTTCAACATCCCGTAAGGTTGGTGGGGAGGACAGTTTGCTGTAAAGATTAATCTCACTGAGCCACTGATTGTATATTCTGATGCTTATCCAGGAAGGTAACCATTATGTTCCAGCAAGGCAGACATAAAGTAAATCTTATTTCTATTTAGAGGTAATGGGTAGAAAGAAGGAACAGCAAGAATCATTGTTTTTGCCTGACACAATTCTTAGGGTTTCTTCAAATGTTGTTGACATTTGTAATTCAGTTGATCAAATTTGCCTTTTCACTCATTTTTACTTAAGGAGATTTTTTTAAAAAGCCCTGCCTTTTGTTTATATGGTGCCAACAAAACTGATGATTAAAAAAAAAGGAAATTCATTCAATCAGTATATCTCCTGAAGTACAGACTTCAGTTAAACAACTTGATTGATTTCCCCTATGCTACCCTGAATTAACCAGATTAATTTTAGATAGTCTCATTCCCAAACTTCAGTCAAAGGATGTTTGTAGGTCTGGCTGCATAGGAATCATCTTGGGAACTCTACAATAAATACAGATTCTTGGGCCCATTCCTGATACTTCAGAATCAGAAGCTCCTGTCTCAGGAATCTGCATTTCAACAAAGATCTTGACCATCAGTGACAGTCTTAAATTTCTCATATATATGAGAACTGGTAATCCAGATTAAAAACATAGAGATTTTGGTAGTTTCCTCAGAATCTTTTGCTCTGATTGCCTTGATGATTTATCAGCCAGATTATTTGACCAATACTTAGAATATAAGTAAGTATATGTAACAGTGGTATAATTTCAGAGAACTAGCTCTGAATCCCATGGGGTAAGAGCAGGGGCCGGGGAGCATATACACTGGGGGTTATTCTCTCTCCCTCCTTCCTCATCTGTTATGATCACTGATGTCTTTCTACATGTTTTTCCCAATATTGTAAATAAGTAAATGGATGGATGAATAACAATGTTGCACTCTAAACAGCAGCAGGGATCCTGAGAAGAAGCTAGATTTGAGTGTCCTTGTGAATCATTCTGAGCCTTGGAAACTCTGGCTTCAGATTAGAAGATGGCTGTAGCATTGTTGTAGCCAAGTTGGCAGAATTTCCAATTGGGCTGTTGACTAAACTCTTTGCAATACCTGGAGAGACCCTTATCATAACCACCTGACATTACTGTCCAAGAATGTTGCATCTCTAATTACTGCCGAAGTCAGTCATTTTACTGGCTCCATGGCTGAAAGCCTCAGCCCCTAAATACAGCCAGATTTTTAGCCAATCTTTGTTGTTAGCCAGAAAGTGAGGGTGAAAGATGTGGCTCATCAGTGTAAACCTTTTTTCCAACATTGAGGTAGATGGGGCAAAACAAAGTACATGCCCATCTCAAAGAGCCATTTTATTGCACACAGGGCAGCAACTATTTTGTAGGAATCATCTGGGAGAACAGGGCTACAGGCATTAAAAAATAGGCATGTCAATTTCTAAAGTATTTAGAAAAATGATCATTTTTATGTAAGAATGTCAGCAATCTGGTAACAGACTTTTTTAAAAGGCAGTCTATTCTGTTAAAATGTCCCAATATGGGGCAAATGTGGTATTTTTTCCAAAGTAGTCACTTGGAAAAGGAACAGCTGCAAACATTTAAAAGGGTCTGATGCAGCCCTGAGGCATCATAGCAGGATACTATTGGAAATCTTTGCAGCTGGGATTCTTGAGCAGCAGAAAGGTTCACTTAGCAACTAGTAAGCTACGGAAGAATGGTGGCCAAAAGGTGTAACGACTGTTTAAGAAAAATAAAGCTTCTTTGGTTGCTCTGCTACAAATAGCCACAAAGCAGAAATGCCTTCATAGGAATCATATAAAGGATATAAATACAAATCTACCTTTGACGTGGTTCATCATGCTTGTTACAGGACTCACAATATGAACTTATATCTATCCTTCATTTGTTTGGTATGGTTGTTGATGCCAAATCTAGTTAGGATGATCTATAATGATAGATGGATGGTATATGGTACCCACTGATTATCTTCCCTCTTCTTTGGAACTGCTACCCTGCCCACAGAAGTGAGCCCTCCTCATCTTTATTTATACTATATATCCCCTATCTTCAGCTCATAGCTGATTAGATCAGAACTAGATATCTGACCCAAGGTGGATTAATCTCATTCTCTCTTCAGAATTTGGTTTTATTTAAGCTAGCTTGGAACTTACACATGGTAAAACTTACACATATCCACTCATATAATGGTGCTATAGAAGGACCATATTGGATTGCTTCATTTCCTTAAACAGCATAGGAACTGAGAATTAAAAATAATGAAATAAAAATAGTTTAGAAACAGTTAAACATGATTCTGTGACACACTCTCTTCTCTTCCCACCCACTGATGTTAAAGGGAGAGCCGTGAAACACCCCTATATCACTGATGTCAGAGCACATTTTATTAATGATAAGAGTGATAATGTTTTTGTCATTAAAAACAGCAAAATGATTTATTGTTTAATATATTCTCAATGATAAAAAAAGAATGCAAGTGCCGGCAGAGTCCCATTTTTACCGTTGGTTCTGCCTCTGACGGCTGGAACCATGAATCACTAAATCATGCGCCAGCTGACGCCTCCCCACCAGGGCTCCCGGAGATGTTTGCATAGAGGACAAAGCCAACGGCCCACTCTGCATTACTAAGTGCCCTGTTCCAAACTCCTATCCTTCGAGACCAGGGACGAATAACAGGTTTCAAGAGGTTCTTTACCTCCTCTGGCCTAAGGCCTCACCTAACTTTAACCCCTTTCTTCTGTTTTTAGTTCTGATGCCAAATCAATCAACCAACCAATTAAACAAACAAACCTTGGGGGGAAAAAAACTCCATGAAAAAAGTCAAAATAACACAATTTCTCTCTAAATAACATGCACTCCATGATCTTTCCTCTGGGTTCTACTTGGCTTTGTATCACAGTGCCTCTCAAACTTTAATGTGCACACAAATCAACCGAGGATCTTGTTAAATTTCAGATTCCGATTTGACTTCACTCTCTAGTAGGGCTGAAATTCTGCATCTCCAGCAAGCACCCAGATGATGCTAATGACCCTCACTTTGAGCATCAAGTTTTAAGGTCAAGTGAGGAAAATGCTTCAGACTGTATTAACCAAATGGGGGAGAAAGAGAGAGTAGTAGGGGTCCTTAAAAGAGGGAGTCCCAAGTGCCGTTCAAAGAGAACCCATCACACAGACATGGGAGTGGCCAACTTCTCCTGAATCCCATGGCTGCACGGCATTCTGGGTTTGACAAATATCTCAACTCCAGTTCAGGAGTGAAGTAAAAGGCAAAAAGGAGGTATGATTCCCTTGTGATCATCCTACACAGGATTTCTCATCTGAATAGTTGGTGGAAAACTTTTAAGGAGACAAATTTATAAGACCCAGAAAAACCATTGAACAGCATCTTGGTGTGGAGACCCACGTCTGTGTATGTTTACATAGCCCAAGAGGTGATTCCAATATCTTCTCCTGGTTAAGAACCCCTGAATAGTAATTAGAGCGTTCCGCTAACAAATATGTATCTGGTTTAATAAAATGAGGGTCTATGCATATCAGAGCCCACGTTAGCACTTTATTGCTAGGTCTGATGGTAATCTCGTTGCCTAAGAAAATCTTTTTTAATGGGTATGTCCCTACCAATATTTGGAAAAACATTATTTTCATATGTTAGTGATATGTAATACTTTAATTATATTTATAATGTTAAGTACACAAAATATAATTTAACATGTTTTTAAAAAAATGATATGATTGTAACTGATCTAGAGAACAGGATTCCTTTCTAGGTCTCTAGGTCCCTTATATATGAACTATATATAGTTCTTGGTAGTTTACAATTTATTTCTATGTATAGTACCAAATTTATTCCTGCAACGACCTGATAAAAATACTATTACTTTCTCTTTTATAGATGAGGAATTTGAGACAGATAATTTAAGTATTTGCACAAAGTCACAAAATTACTAAGTGGCAGAGCTAGGATTTAAACAAGGTTCGTCAGCTACTTATCCTCAACCTCTGTGATGTACTGCTAGTTTTTAAATCAGTGTAAGAATTTTGAACAAATAAATCTATTATTCAAGTCTTATTGAAAATTGTCTTTCATTTTAAGAAACTTAAATGTTTGATTTACAATTTTCTGTCTTTATCATAATGACAATTTGATCAACACTCTTTGTCCTTCTGTCATTATATTTTGCATCCTCTGTTCTCCATGCAAAGGCCAGACTGAGAGTTGAATAGCAGAAGGAGATGAAACCAGAATAAAATAAACAGAAACCATTTCACTGGTAACAGTGTCCCAGTATTCCCTTTTAGAAGAAGAGATTTTTAAAATGGGTTATTTTTATTGCCATCTGTGAAAAATTCAGTTTCAATTACAAAAAAAAAAATTTGAAAATAATTTATGGAGCAAATTTTGCTCTGAACTGTGAAAAAGTTTTGTTTTTAACAGAAGGATGTGGAAACTGGTAGAAGTAGTCACCTTTTTCCTATGAAGTGATCTTGATGTCACAGAAGAAAGCCGAGGATCCAAATGGTTTGCAGGCGAGGGGGGGAAATATACTCACATTTAACTCACCGCCCCAGGGATTTTACCTCCTAAAATGTATTTGTGTAGTTACAAAATTCTTTAGCAGTTGAATGCCATTCCTCTTAGCTCAACAGCTATCTCTTGAATTTTCTTCTCTATGAAGCCAATGCTTATTTCTGTCAGAAGACTCTAAATCACAAGTCATTTGACACTTCTAGTTTATCTTCTTTAGCTGAAAAGGTTAATTTAATGCTTTCTATGCTGCATTTTGAAACAGTTCCGAGAACAGCAGCTTCATAAAAGGAAAAGTGTTCAGAACATGACATTTTACTTACTTGGATTCCAAGGCCATCACAAGGTTTGCCCTCATAAGCCAAGTCTAAGCCTTTGTCTCTTGTTGAAATGTGTTGCCCCGTCACCTCTATGGTGCATCCATCTGTGGCCCAGTTCCCCTTCCAGATTCAAGACTCTCATCCCCCAGAGGATGGGTGTGTTGGAGGCAGAGGGCTCACACCTGAGTCTTTTCTGGAAATTTCCCTGACAGAAGTAAGTTGCCTCATGAAGGTTTCACTTAATCCATGGAGTATTGACATGGGAGATACAGAGGCCCAGCCCCCTTGCCTCTGTTTGGGCAACTGGAAGATCCATCCCCCAACTGAGGTGCCCCATGGGACCAGGGAGGTTACTGCTACAAATGTGTCCCCATTAAACTTCTCCCTCTGCCCAGTCCCGTTTCCCTGTTTCCTCACAAGTGTTGTTCCCAAGAACACTCCCCAGTGAAGCTCCTGTGTGCAGACCTCAGAGACTCAGGGTCTTGGGTCCCCACCTGCACCACTGCCAGTGACCTAGAACACTTGTCCTCATTATAAAAACATCGTTCCCTTCATACATAAGTCCCTTCATTCATCAAATATTTTTCTAGTTTCTACTGTGTCAGGCATAGGATTAATTGCTGGGGATACAGTGGTAAATCAAACAGATGTGATACCTGACTGTGGAGATTACATTCTGGTGGCGTGTATAAGAAAAGAAACAGTATTTAAAATGAATTGTAATAACATGCTGTAAAAGGAGAAATCCAAGAAGGGAGGGCCAAATCCATTATTGTGGAGCTAGGGAAGAGTATCTGAAGGCAATGATCTCTTGCTGAGAAGTAAAAGGTAAGTAGGATGACCTAGGCTGTGGGCAGCAGGTACACTCCAGGTAGAGAAAACACTGGGTTTTGAGAGCCTCGGTATGAGTTGCTGAAAGAGTTTCGGTGTAGCTGGAATTTAGAGGGCAAAATGTGGGGTGGCAGGCATGACAGCCATATTAAAGTGTTCCACTGAAGATTTTTAAAGCATATTTTAACAGCCTCATTAAGGTAGAATAGATATAATAAACGACATATATTTAATGTACAAAACTTGATAAATTTTAATACGCATACACATCATCATCATCATCATCACAATCAAGACACTCAACACATCCATCACATCCAAACACTTCCTCATGCCCCTTTGTAAACCCTTTCTCCAGTCCTCCCCAGTCTTAAGGTAAACACTGATATATTTTTGCCACTATAGGTAGTTTGCATTTTGTAGAATATTATACAAAATGAAATCACATAGAATATTTTGTTTGTCTGAATTCTTTCACGCTGCATAATTATTTTGTAGTTCATTCATGATGTTCATTATCAATGTTTTATTCCTTTTTATTGTTGAGCGGTATTCCAAGGTATGGATGTACCACAGCTTGTTTATCCATTCACTGTAAATGGACATTTCAGTTTTTAGTTACTACAAAAAAAGCTGCTATGAACATTCATGTATAAGTCTTTGTGTAGACAGATGCTTTCGTTTCCCTTACGTAAATACCTAGGAGTGGAATGGCTGGGCCATAAGGAAAGTGTGTATTTAACTTTGTGCAAAACTGCCAAAATATTTTTCAAAGGTTGTACCATTATGCCATCCCACAAGCAGTGGGAGTTGTAAAGAAAACACCTTGTCCCATATCAGAGATGGAATTAACTAGAACCCGCTGGGCCTCCCTCCATAAGCCACACTACTGCTCTGACTTGTGTTACTGCCTACCTGTTTCTCCTCTCTTGGTGATAGCCTCTTTCCTCTCTCCGAGGTACCTCATAGGTTTCCTGACTCTTCCCATTGTCTTTACTATCAAAAATTGCTCGCAGGAAGAGAAATAAGTGACTGATAATGTAGTTATCCTACAGCACTACAGCAATATAGATGAAGAATAATTAACGGAAAAATGAAGATTATCAGGACTGAAAGATAGAACTGGGAGTGTTACCGAACCCAGGTCCGGCTGCTCACCGCTTGAGAGCCAATTCTCGAGAGACACGTGTTGGTAGGAATGGAAAGCTGACTTTATGTCGGAGGCTGGCAACTGGGGGAGAGGGTGGACTCCCATCTGAGAACCAACTCCCGCTGGCTACTCAGGGGACAGGGGCTTTTTTTTTTTTTTTTTTTAATGTGGGATCTTCCCGGACCAGGGCTCGAACCCGTGTCCCCTGCATTAGCAGGTGGATTCTTAACCACTGCGCCACCAGGGAAGCCCCGGGACAGGGGCTTTTAAAGGAGAGTTTCGGGGTTGTAGGCGGAGGGAGGGAGTGGAACAGCACAGTCAGTTCTGACAGTCATCTTGAAACCAGTCATGTGGTGGTCTGATCTGTGTCACCTCGGTTGTTTTAAGTACAGTTAACCTTTAGTTCCGGGGTTTGTTCCCATTTCTTTGAGGCCAGTTCTCGGAATTGTGTGAAGTGGAGCAGCTTATGTCATGGCTTCAGTCTGGTCATCATGCGGTCATCCTCCTCCAGCTGGCGGGGGCTTCAGTATCTGCAAAACAGCTCACAGGAGGTGGCTCAGGATATTATCTACAGCCCTTAAGGAGGAGCTAAAGGTCCTTGACTATGCTTAATGATTAAATTGTTATTATTTGGTCTCCTTTGACTGTTTTCCTTTGTTTCTGCATTTTCTCACTTCTCTGATTAAACTTATTCTTCGGCTAAAGTTTTTCCACAGACAAAAGGCAGGCGGAGGACATGGTGGGGGTGGCAAGGACCACAGGGTCCTTCTCCGTTTCAGGAGAACCTAACAACCAGGTAGTTTTCTTCCTGTAATTATCATATTTACATCTGATATCTGCCGGAAACAGATTCTGAGTTCTAGATCCCTTGATCTATACTATCTTTCTACCATAGGAAAAGTCTCATATGTGAAAGTCCTCAGTAAATGTTGACTGACTGACAGACACTTAGGGAGTGACTGAAGAGAGGTGATTAAAATCTTTAACCTCTACTTTTGCTTCTATAAAATTATTTTTTAACTATTTCAACCCCCTGTGTTTTGAGAAACCTAATACATGCACAATATGAAACCTTGTTCCCAGGATCTGAAAAAGCCCTACAGCAGTTCTATAACACCTGTCTGCACCCCAATTCCCTGCCCTAGAGGGCAAAGCTTTTCAAATGATTAAGCTAATCTGGTTCGAGTAGAGGGAAGCTACTTAAAACTTTGACATCAGACAGGTAGGTGTTTGCACAGGTAATTGGAGGATTCTTCACCTAAGAAGAATATACATATGCATCATGTTAGGTACAAGGATAAAACCAAAGTTAGACAAAATATGTTGCCCATTTATCATCTATGCCATTTTTATAGCTCGTAGCACCTTTGAGTAAGTCTCTTAGACCTGGAAACGCCCACCTTAGCCCAGTACCTCATGTCCCTTTCAAGTCAAGACTCTCCTTCTACTGGGTCTGACCAGTGACACACCTGTTGCAACGAGCTGATGAACAGTAGTAGCAAACCTCGTGGCCTTAGGTTAAATTCCGCAGGTGGAATGCCCAGTAGATTGGTATCTAAAGTTAACTTCTGAATCCTCCCTAGAAACAGTAGAGGGTAACATTACTCTATTTTAAGCATGGCATTAAGCACTTCACAAACATTACTTAATTCATTTCCACAAAAACTCTGTGAGTTAGGTAGCTCAGAGAAACTGAAACTAAAAGTTTAAATAATAAGCCCAGCATCATAGATCTAATAAAAACAGAGCAGGTCTGGAGACTGAGCCTTTGACCTCTATGCCCTCTTCACAGCTGCAGGAGTTCATATCTGGGAAAACAGCTTTGGTTGTGATGCCATGTTCCAGCCCCTTTCGTGCAAAGCTCCTCACCTCCAAGTCAAATGTCTACTTAATCCAACAGTAACTCTCCCCACTATATATTAGAAATTCCTTCCTTTTTTTTCATGTCACCCAACTTTTTCAGTGTGTCTTGGTTAAAACTCAGAGATAAAATTCAACATAATTTATTTCAAATTTGGTACACCTTATTCTACAAGATATTCAGAACCATTTTGAAAAGTAAAAGGAGATATTTATACCAATTAATGGTGATCCTAATGTTATTTCATGTTATAAAATGTTTAAAGTTTTCTATCTTCTGCCAACCAAAAATAAAACTACATGCCAGTTGCCAGATTGATTAACTTTTAGCAGTATATGATTGTCTCTTTTCTCCTATTTTCAGAATACAGGGAATGTTAGATCATGGTAGCCTCTGAACTCAGTTGAATTATGCCTGATATTTATATTTGATTACTCCTCACTAAATATTAGAAATTCCTTCCTTTTTGAAAATTGATGCTCTTTCCTTTCTAAATTAGAAATTCAAGAAAAAATTATAGAATAAGGAACAGCATGAGATCAGATATCAAATTAATAACTTCTCTAATAAACAAAAATTAAAGAGGTCTAGAAGATTTAGTTTAAGAAAACATTGTTGAAAATGTTTTTGTCAGGCACTGTGCCGTACATGAATTGCAGAAAAACACCTTTCCCTTTGGAAGTTAATTACCTTGCTCAAAAGTTCTTTTACATCATAAAATACAGGACCGGTATCACAATTTTTCTACTTATTTTTGTTGTAGCTTAAAAACAGATAATCTCAGTTAACTGACTTCACTGAACTAAAGCATTTTCAACAATTCCTTTACAGAAAGTGATTCTGAAAATGAGCAGTCTTCCATAATATCAGAGAGCGATTTAGCTGGAAATCATCCATTACCATTAATAGAATTTATATAACTCAATTTTACTGCCATTAAAAGGTCAAATCTGAAAGGCTTTATTAATGTCATTTCCTTTCAAAGAAGTTGTTTCTGTCAAAAATAATAAATTATAGAACTCGTAAATGATCATTAACTACTCCTTTAATCTGTAATCATTATTTTTAATCTTACTTTAGAATTTTGCCCCACTAATGATATAGATATATCATGTATATGTATATATATATATATATATATATATATACACCTTTTAACTGTAGAGACTGCCTACCAAGTGAGATAATTAAAGGCACAGCCTCCCTTTGCAGAAGGAATATTTTCCATTGAAATGCCTTCTAATCAACAGTCCCTGGTAAATGTCTTCTCTTTGAAGAGCAGGAGGCAACTTCCTGGAAGCTTTATCCTGGACTCTCTCAGTGATTGATGATCTCCAATGGTGTTTCGTCAAGCAAACTGGGACGTCATGAGAGTAACAGAATAAGAGCTTAAGCTTGAACATAGCCCAGCCTGCCAGTCCTCTGTTAGGAAGCCATCTGTTACCAACCTTGCGTCATCCCCACCCTCTATCTCAGTCAATTGACTGCTGGTGTCTGAATTGCGGGTGGCTTCTTTGGTTAATTCAGATGCATTGTGTCTCGGTACTTTTTTTTTTTTTTTGAAACTCCCTGGATAAACAGGCCAGGATAATGAGTAAACAAACAAACAACAAAAAACCTTCAGTTACAGTTTGATTCTCATTCCCCAACACACAGCCATGCCTCACTCTTACAAAAGACAGGCTGATCTGGATTGCGTCTCACTTAGGAAAATGACCACCTGACACTAGCTGGAGAAGTGATAAATCTCCAAAGTTTTATAATCACAAATCAAAATTAAAAAAAAAAAAAAAAGCCTGGATTTCCCTCCTACTAGAGGCACACTGAAAAACAGAACCACAGTGTGCAAGGTCATTAACCGAGTGCATGTAACTGCCAGAAAGTTGAAATCGCACCTCACTGTTTGCTGCCAGCAGGATTTCTCCTGGCAACCCATGGCTGTTTTAAGTGCAGACAGAATGGAGTTGCACAGCCAGCTTTCTCCATATGGGGTACGGCAAGGCTGTGCAGAGGAAGAGTGCAGAATGTAAGTGCTTTAGGAAATGACTTCTAGCTCTAGTTCTTCTTTGTTGTATCAACATCTAATTTACGTGGATAAATAAACACCTACGAATGAATTCGATGTTCACAGAACAAAAGCAGTGGAGATTCATGAGTAATGTCAATGATTGAAAACTCTGAAGTACTGAAAGGGGCAGTTCATAAGTTTGTTATTTTTGGAGGAAAAGAAATGTATATGATGCATGATAAAGTAGAGAGTTTAAAATGCAGTAGGCATATACTCTGTTTGCCAGTTTTTGTTTATTTTTTTAAACAACAGCTCCTGTTTATTTTTTTATTTTTATTTATTTATTTTATTTATGGCTGTGTTGGGTCTTCGTTTCTGTGCGAGGGCTTTCTCTACTTGCGGCAAGTGGGGGCCACTCTTCATCGTGGTGCGCGGGCCTCTCACTATCGTTGTTTGCCAGTTTTGTGGTGCAAAATCCAACCCCAAAATACAGCTGGCATGTCTTTCTTTCTCACATTTCTACAGGTAGACCAGGGCATCTCTGCTTCTGGCTACGCTCTGTGGGTGGACCCAAGCTGGAGGGTAGAGTTACCTGAGACATCTTCTCCTGGCAGAGGTCAGAAGCCCCTAGGTGAGTGGGTACACATGAGAGATGCCTCTTGAAGCCTTGGCTTAGGACTGGCACTCAGTCAGTTCTTCCCACACTCCTCTGGCCTAAGCAAGTTCCCTGGCCAAGCCCAGCTCTGATGGGATAGGGATGCTTGCTTCTCCATGGAGTTGGGGGAAAGAAAATGACTATTTGCTGAACCTGAACGATGAGCTAATATGACAATTTTTTTTCTCATAATTTAGAAAATGTCAGTAATTAAGAAAGAAAAACTGGATAACCCATCATCGGTGTTAATCTTTAGCATATATCTTTCCTGTTTTTTATTTATGGGTACAGAGTGGAGTGAGTGGTAGAAGGCATTAACGAAAGTTTCGTGGGAAAAGAGGAAGGGTTACCAGGAAAGCGAAAAGAGGAAAGACTGGGGCAGTTTCCAAACTTAGTGGGATATTAAATCAGACCAGATCTGTGTTTTTATGCCAATCTCACTCACTATATAACCGTGGGTGCATTAATTAGCCCTTCTGAGTCCCAGTTTTAATCTGTAAAATGGGCTAACAATTGTGTCTACCTCATGATGTAATGTGAAGATTAAATGAGTTGTTGAACGTAGATAGAATGGCACTTGCAACATGATAAATGCCCAGAAAAAATTAGCCACAATCCATAAATATAATGTGTCAGGGTTTTATCTGTAAGTATTGGCCTGTTCATCTCATATGCGTTATCCATACTCATGCTTGCTTACAGAGTGGCAGAGCTTCCCAGAGCCTAAAATAACTTTTGTATCCCCTTGAACATATTTTACTTGACATCTAAGATTTTCCTTAATGAGTTGAAATAGATATAATTTATGGCATTTGATTTTAAAATAGGGTTATAATACTCTTCTAAATATCTAGTGAAATTTAAATATCACGATTCAAAACAATACATCAACAATTTGTTCTTTGACATTTAGGAATTTTACCTCTTTGGCTTTTATTCCCCCTTGAACTCATATTTCCATTCCATTGTTTAACCATAAAATTTTATCTTAATATAATTTATTTTTCGTTCTTGAAAGACTTTTATTGATAATCTTTCCTTTATTCTTTGCAAAGAAAAGATACATATGAAAAGTGGAAAATTCTTTAAAGGGTTATAAATATTAAATTTTTTTCTGGCTTGAGTCATTACAATTATTACTGTGCATCATAAATATAGTATTGATATTGCTATATAATTACTGAATGTCAAAAGTAGAATTTTATTAGAAATACATTTCTTATTGAGATTAGTGGTATTTTTTTCAATTAGTTCTTATCTCTGTGAATGTGTAAGAAATTGCAGGAGTGGGACAGAGTCCTGCGCGAATTGTATTTTGATTTGTTTTGATTTTATAGATGTGAACACAGAGAAATTATTTTCAAAAAAATCAGTAGAGGGGAATGGGAGGAAGTTTTATTTCTTTTTCATAGATGTGTCACTCAATTCCTTAAATACCAGAAATCACAGTGATCTATCATCAAAAATTATTATTATTATTATTTTTTTTAGAGCTAAGGGTCTGGCTTTTTTTTTTTTTTTTGGCTGTGTTGGGTCTTCGTTTCTGTGCGAGGGCTTTCTCTAGTTGTGGCAAGCGGGGGCCACTCTTCGTCGCGGTGCGCGGGCCTCTCACTGTCGCGGCCTCTCTTGTTGTGGAGCACAGGCTCCAGAAGCGCAGGCTCAGTAATTGTGGCTCACGGGCCTAGTTGCTCCGCGGCATGTGCGATCTTCCCAGACCAGGGCTCGAACCCATGTCCCCTGCATTGGCAGGCAGACTCTCAACCACTGCGCCACCAGGGAAGCCCAAAAATTATTTTTAATTTTAGTCTGGTTGACACATATTTGAAGTCCAAAATCCCAGTGATATATCACCAAAAATTATTTTTAGCAATTTTTAATTAAGTCCTATTTTGAATTGGCAATAGCAAAGAACTAGAAAGTACCTGATTTGAAAAATGATTTATTGCCCCATCATTATTGTCCATGCTTTCTCAATATCTGGGATGTAAACCAAAAAACAAACAAACAACCAAAAAATAACTTTACAAACACATACCAAATGACTATAAATTATACCTATTATTCTTTTATTTAGTGGTGAATTACTTAACCCAATATACCCAAAAGGGTTAGAACAAATCAAAATGTTATTTCATTACACTCTTTTTAATACAATATTTTTGTATTAAATTCTTTTTTATCTTATTATATGCTTTAAATATATTTTTATCAATACTTTGGTATTGCAGAATTAACCTATTAAATTTATGGAGAATGTCTGCCCTACAACCTAATCAGCCAAGCATCCCCAAGCTAATCAGACTTACATTCCGTCAGAAAAATTCTGCCTTCGTGTTTCAATTCAAACAAACGTATTAATACACTTTACAAGTGTTATTATAAAAAGACTTGAGGAAATTAATTATATATAAGGAGATTGCCAAAAGCAGTCATTAGGATTAAAATGATGTCAATCACGAATAATTAATGTGTTATGAAAATAATAAATCAGTAAGCTGTTTCTTATTACTTAATTTGTCATAGTTTAGTGAAATATTTAGTTATAAACTATAAGTTCTTTATAAAGCAGAAGGGATAAGTCTTGGCAATCCTGCAGTACCTGTGTGGGTTTATCAGTTAGCTAAGGATACAGTACCATTGCAAAGCAACCAAGCATGCAACATCAGTGTCCTAGGACAATAAACATTTATTTCTCGCATTTGTTTCTAGTATCAGCTGATCTAGGCTAGCCTGGACTGGGTTTGTCTTCTCTTCTTAACTAGGTTCCTTGATTTTCCTGGGAGTCAGCTGATCTAGGCTGGGCTCAGAGGGGTGTGGCTCAGCTTTTCTGCACATGTCTCTTGTTTTTCTAAGTTGAGCAGGCTAACCTGAGCATGTCCTTCACAAGGCGGTGGCAGGATCAAAAAAGAGCAAGTGTTTCCAAACACGTAAGCCTCTTGTGGCCTAGGCTAGAAGTTGGCATACTATTTTCTTATTTTATTGGCCAAAGTAGGTCGCAAGGCCAAACCAAGGAGTGGGAAATCGTGCTGGGTCACAGGGAGAGCACATGGTATAGTTGCGTGGTTAAGGACATGGATACAGGAAGGAATGGAGAATGGATGCCATTCAGACTAATTCAGTCTACCACTGCCTGGGTAATGAACTTCGGGCTTCAGCTTTTGGAAATAATTAAAAGTGAATCAAATATAAATATCAGACATAATTCAATTGAGTTCATTAGCTACCGTGATCTAACATTTCCTGTATGCTGAAAAAAGGAGAAAGAGAAAATCCTATACTGCTAAAATGTAATCGGTCTGGCAACTGGCATGTAGTTTTATTTTTTGTTAGTAGGAGACAGAAAACATTAAACATTTTATAACATAAAATAAAATTAAGATCATCATTATTGGTATAAATATCTCCTTCTACTTTACAAAATGATTCTAAATATCTTACTAAGGTGTACCAAATTTGAAATAAATTATGTTGAAATTTTACCTCTGAGTTTTAACCAAGATACATTGAAAAACTTGGGTGATGTGAAAAAGCATTCCAGCTACACTTAAAAAAATGAACATCACTCATCTATACTACGTAGGCTATTTGAAAGTTGTCAAGTTCAAGCAATATCTTTTAAGATTTGGCTTGGAATGGGTTTAAATGCATAGATTACCTTGAGGTAGCTATCACAACTTTGCCATATTGTTTTCCTATACAGGATTATGACATCCACATGTTTATTTATTAAAGAGTTTCATTAATAGTCATAAGCTAAAACTTGCCTCCTTCCCATAAGTCCTTCACATTTCTTTCTTAGGTTATTATTTGATATTCCTATTTCTGCTCTTGGGAATGAAAATTGTTTTTAATTTTAATTAATGATTCTTTTTTTTGAATAGGAAAGAATCTCAGAACAGTTATTTTCTGGGTTGTTAGTATTTAAATGGATGGCCTCAGGATTTTTACATGTAGGCAATTTTAATTAATGTTTAATAAAGTAAATATTAATTTATACTTTTGAGATGCATGTATATGTTTTATCTTTATTTAATAATTTAGGTACTTTTAAATGACATTCAAAGTTTTAAAGTTTTCCACTGCTGAATTTGCAAAATCTTTAGTTTGAAAGGTCTTTGCTTTCTACTTGTTATTGTTGGTTATAATGAACCATTCAGAATTTCAAAGATCTAAGCCCATTCTCTAAATAAAGTATATAGATACAATGAGGTATGTTCACTGCTTGCTGTCGCACTGAAGTATAATTCCCGTTGTCTATCCTTGTAAAGATATTTTTAGCAATTCAAGGTAAGAAAAAATGTTCTGAATAAGCTTTTGTTAGAAATTTCCAAGGAATACAGAAAGAGTTTATGGTTCTGTTCTTTTCCTAAAAAGAGTTCTCTTCTACAACCACAATAAAATATGTGTCATGGACATATATTTTGATGTACCTGAAAAAGAAAGATTTATAACCTCTGGTTAGAATAGGGAAAATATATATATTTGATGTGGATCTAACTATAAGAGTATAAGGGCGATTTAAGCAACTGTCATACAGAGATACAAAAGACAAAATTTTGCTTTAATTTTCTTGCAGTAAAATATGTGTTGTTCTAAATTATTTTTAGTTCAAAGACCGATGGAATCAGTAATTGTTCAAAAAATATTGTCACTCCTTCTCTGAAGTCAATCACAATAACACAACAAAAAGAAGTAGAACCCATTACTGTGTCAGTAGCAGACACCTTACTCAGTGCCTGCTGAAAACTGATGGCAAAATAGAGAATGACTCCTTTAATTTGCTCACATTCATCTTGAAAGTCAAAAGACCGAATGGACTATTTTCAAAAGATGGGAAGAGGCAATTTATCTTTGTTCACACTGGACAAAATATCTCTGCCCATCAGCCCCTATACATAAAGTAAATAGAAATAAGGGAAGGTGATTGGGGGAAATGACAACACTGGGGGAGGGGAGGAGAGAAAAGATAAGTTTTTAATAAAGGATGACACAATATTAGAGACAGAATTTTTAAAAGGAGAAATCATGGTTAAGACTGAAGAAAAATCAACGGAAACAATAAAAGAAGAATGGAATAAACAGACATGTTACAATGAACTAGAGACAACTATAGTCATGGTAGGAAAGAGAATCTGTGAAACAAACAAAGAAAAAAGAAATAGGGTATTATTACAGTTTAAAATTCTGAACCTCTGATGTTTTTGGATTACAACCCATAGAATAATGTAAATATCTATGAGTCCATACTGATATAAATTGAATAAATAAATCAATGAGAAGGGACATCTTTTTCCCTATTGAAGAATTCCAGTTAATAAATGTTGAAAGAATAAGAGAAAAACAAAATTACCATTAGGCAAACAGCAAAATAATAATAATTGTTGCAGGCATGATCCACCAATGGATGCTAAATTAGTACATAAAATTTTGAGGGGGAACTGAATATTTGAGTAGCCTCAAATATTTTCCCCAAGCAACAGTAACTTACAGGGAAGAAATTCAAGACCCACAGATAGGACCTTAGCCAAGAAATCACTAGTCCTGTCACTAGTAGTAAGACATTGACATTATTACACTCTGAAGGGCACAAAATCACTTCTGTGATCTTTCTGAACATGTATAACCCATGAAATATCAGAAAAAAACAAATGAGAGATATTCTAGAAATTAACTGACTGATACTCTTCCAAATTGCAAGGTCTTGAAAGACAAAGAAAGACTGAAGAATGGTCATAGATTGGAAGAGACTAAGGAGAGAGGAAGACAACTAAATGCAATGTGGAATCTGGGGGAAAAAAGGTCATTAGTGGAAACCTGGTGATATTTAATAAGGTCTGTACTGTAGTTAATAGTAGTATACCAATGCTAATTTCCTGGTTTTGATCTTTTTACTGTGGTTATGTAAGATGTTAACATTAGGGGGCGCTGGGTGAAGGATATATGAAAATTACTATTTTACAACTTAAAATAAATTTTATTGGAATATAGTTGATTTACAATGTTGTATTAGTTTCAGGTGTATAGCAATGTGAATTAGTTATACATATATCCACTCTTTTTTAGATTATTTTCCCATATAGGCCATTACAGAGTACTGAATAGAGTTCCCTGTGTTATACTGTACATTATTAGTCTTCTATTTTATATATGGTAGCAACTTCTCTGATATCTAAAATTATTTCAAAATGAAAGTTAAAAAACAGTTTAAAAAATTCCGGCCTCAAGCAAACATTTTAGGCAAGACTTCTGTCGTAAGAATAATGTACTGATACATTTATTTGTGTTTGGTTTTTGCTGTTTTTTTGATATATCAGGTGGTGTTTTTCTTCAGTATCTGCATCCTTTATGAGGAGTGACTGTGCACCCTTTCCTCAAGGGTGAATGCGGGACACTGGAATTCTTTTTTTTTTTTTTTTTAAAGATTTATTGATTGATTGATTGATTGATTGATTGCTATGTTGGGTCCTCGTTTCTGTGCGAGGGCTTTCTGTAGTTGCGGCAAGCGGGGGCCACTCTTCATCGTGGTGCGCGGGCCTCTCACTGTCGCGGCCTCTCTTGTTGCGGAGCACAGGCTCCAGACGCGCAGGCTCAGTAGTTGTGGCTCACGGGCCCAGTTGCTCCACGGCATGTGGGATCCTCCCAGGCCAGGGCGTGAACCCGTGTCCCCCGCATTAGCAGGCAGACTCCCAACCACTGTGCCACCAGGGAAGCCCAAGGGACACTGGAATTCTTAGCTCCAACCAAGATTCTGGATTCCAGGCTTAGCAGTGTGATAAGGACCTTGAACAGTTATAACCTCCTGGTGACCTGTGGACTTGGGTCATAGATTCATGTGAAGGGCATTTGCCTATTCTCCTGGTACCAGATAATTCTGGATCCCTATGTTATGAGCGGGGAAAGGAGAGGGGAATAATCTCAAATTCACTTGAATTCCCATCAAATGGCTGGATAGAGCTTTGTATCCGATTTAATTTGATTTACAGAAAATAATAGGGTATTTCTTGCATTTTCAAGAGTGTGGATTACGATTTATACTCACTACTCCTCCTAAGTCTTCTGTTAATTACTAAACAAATAAAACTATGATGAAGAAATACCCTCTTCTTTTTTGGAATAGCATGCAAAGCAGAAGTTCTCTGACTTGAAATGATAATATTTCTAAATCTCTCTGCTCCAGCCTTTGGAAAAATCCCTACTATTGATTAATTGGCTCATGTACCTGTAAAATACGGTTTCTCCATCCATTTATTTTCTTTTTGAGATTTGGAATAACTGACAACTTTCAGGATGAGTTTCCATTTCTGTAACTTTGAGGTTTAAATTGGTGTGCTTTATGGCAGTGGATTCAGAGAAAGCACCTGACAGGCTCGTCAAACAGGGCATGAAACATTTCAGTAACCACTTTCTCTGCTTAGCAACCAGATGCATATCTCTCTCTTGTTTGGTTTAGACAAACAAGCAAACTGTTAATTTACACAGGACTTTGATTTTTGCTTGATTCTACTAAAGTTCAGAAAAGAAGTTCCCACGGTTACACTCCATCCCTACCAATTTCTTTTTCTCCATGTTGTGTGAGTGTATTTCAGTGAGGAGAGAAGAGTCTGATAGATGGCTTATCCAGAAAATAAATAACACAGTGTTTGCCAACTGCCGCTGCCTTTTATGCCTGGGTAACCTGGATTTGCATTAGAATCCAGCCACAATTTAACAGCATAATTCATGGTGCTTCCAAAAGACCTGCTTTTTTTTTTTTTTTTTAATTCCCTGGACTGATCATCCAAGTTTATTCTTACTGCCACATTAGCAATTTAGAGGTTTCTATTTTCCCCTTGAAATTGTTAGTTTGAGAACTGATAGTTGTACCCAAAGCAAATACTCTTTAAATCATCACAAATAGTTTATGATGACATTATTCCTGACTTACATGACTTTCATTGGGCTTTGGAGCCAGACAAACTTTGATTCTCTGGTAAGTACTTGGAAGATTCACTAACTAGAAAATTACGGTTATACGTTTGTCCTCTGAGCTTTAAAATGTATCAGCGCTATGGGTTAGAACATAGGTTGTCAACAACTTAAAAGGAAAAGATCGGAAACTTGGTCACAAGAGTTTCTGGTAAGTAACTTCAGTGTGATAATACATATAAGACAGTTTGTCAAGCAGAATGAAAGCACAGCTATCTTAGAGTAATACCATTAAAAGCGTGACTTATCTAACTCTCCTTCTTCAGATTCCATGATCTCCAAGCACTTCCATGATTTCCATGTTGGTCTATCTTCAGTTCTTTATTTACTCATTCACCATATAGAACTAACAACGTAGCAAGAGACAATGTATTGATTCTCCTGTATTTCCATATCTCATGACTGTGACTTTTCTTGGTAAATAAATAAAACGGCTACCAATGAACTTTTTCCAAAGTGCTTAAGAGTAGGGAGTATTAATGTGAATATTTTCAGAGTGTATATACAGTCATACACCTGATTGTTTATCGATAATTTGGCTTTCTGGAGTCGGCCTCAGTGAAATGTGAATCTGATCTGGCCACCTCTGAGTACTGAAAGAGGAAGTCTTTGGGGTCTTCAAACAACGATGAACCCCAGCCATGCTAACCTTCAATTGTAACGCCACATCACTTACAAGCTTATTCTTTTACTGATTTGCATGGAAAACCATTTCTGTGTTACTTACTAGCTATGTGATTTAAGGCAAGTTACCTAGACTTCTTTAAGGCAATTAAATGGTAGGAAAGTTAAAATATAATGAGTTCGATGTAATTAATGTTCTTATAACAAAGTCTGTCACATTTTACTGCCTTTGAGGTGAGGACAAATCCAGGGGTACAACCTCAGAAAACCTACATTAGAAGATCAGGAATACATCTTATTTGCTTATGGAAGTCACTGTTCCCAGATCTGAACAGTGACGGCAATGTTACTGGTCATCTGGTCCAATCTCATCACAAGGAAATCCTTACTAGAACTTCATCTAGATTCTTAAAAGCTTTTTAGCGATTGAGAACCGACCTCTTTATAAGACCCATTCCTTACCCTAACTTTGGGTAAACCTACGCATGAAGCTGAAATGTGTGTCTTTGTGACATCAGTCCTTTGATTCTATTTGCCTCTAAATAACAAGTGATACAAAGAATTCCTCTTTAAAAATTTTTATCATTTTTTCCAGGTTGAACATCCCAAATTCCCTCAAACATTTCTCATGTTTCATAATTTCTAGGTTTTTTACCATCTTTTAAATGCAAGATGAGACTTCTCCATCTGAACATAATAGTCCGTAAGTTCACAGTGGCAGTGAATGACAGGAAAACGGGACTATTGCCTTCTTTGATCCAAATACTGCCCTCCTACCATTGAGACTTAAGAGCAAATTGATGTTTACTACCTTGTTTTAGCATCCAATCACAATTTTTTGTTCACACTGAGCTTACAGACAGCTAAAGTCTTCTTTACAATAACTTCTATCAGAGTAGATCTTCCCTAAGTGCAATATCTGAGTGTGATATTTTTAACCCTGACTACAGGCCTCCATACTTATCTTACATATCATCTCCTTGATTTGTTTTCATCTAATATAATATTTATTCCTTTTAAACTTATTCAGACATAGGTGTGATACTCGTTATATTATCAAACAATTCACAATATATTAAACAAAATAGGGAAGTTGATCTCATAACCACTGAGCTATATAACGGGTTTGAATTTAAAGAGTTTTTTGATATGTCTCTAGGTAGAAATCTGAAGAGAGAACACAAAATATTCCTATATTGAGGTATATTTGTTAATTTTCTTATACATAGTTTACTTGATTATAAAAGATTCAGTAGGACACATAGAATAATGAATTTTAAAATGTATACTTGTTCATTGATGGTTCAAGTTAAAATAGGTGAATGGATCCATGGGTTAGACTCAGAGGTTTAATTAGACAATAGTGTCATTTACAAAATTTGGGTACATAAGTCAGATAATAATGACTATTTTTATTTTAAGGTTTTACTTATTGCAGTTTATAAAATCTTATAATCCTACTAAAATTTCAGCCCATGAACTTAATTGACATCATATGAATTTCACACAGTTTTTGTCACTATAAAATTTTTGCTTTTTGAGGCAGAATTTTTTTATACAAAGAAGACAATGCAGTTTATTAAACAACCAGCAATGGCTATTTGCAGTGAACTTGGGCTTTCAAATACAGTTTGATGCTTCTTTACTTTTTAGAATTTAGTATTTATGCTTCCTTAGATAAATTATTTTCATTAGAAACTTGATGATATATGTTCCTCACAGTCGGACAAGTGCAATAAGAGGAAGAAATTATTCCTCTCAATTTATGAAAGCATACAACTACCAATAAGACAAAGCAGCAGAGTATCTGAGAGTGTTTCTCATAATTTTACTATTTCAAAGCATCTAATGCAATTAAATACTTACCAACAGTTTAAAAAAATGAAGGAAATGGGCAATTTAACCTTTTATTGGCTCCACCGCAATATACTGATTAGTCAATTTGATTAAACAATATGTGCAAGCACAGCATAATAACAGAAATCTATTTATTACTAAATTACTACTAAATGCTCCCTAAGCTTCATTCCATACAGTGATTCTAAGCATATTATGTTATACTATAAAATGAATGCAAGTCCTACACCCAATTTTAGAGGCTCTTCATTTAAAAAAAATTAAATTTCAAGCTAATTGTATACCATAGTGGGCTCCTTTTCTACCTTAAGACTTGCTACCATTCTGAGTAAGCAAACTTCACCATTCTTAGACCAAAATACAAACACACCTTTTCTGTACATTAGCTACTTACTCCAGACAACATCTCAGGCCTTTCATCACTCAGAACTGTTTCTCTCTAATCTCCTTTAGTATGATATTTTTCTGACCTTTACCTATTTAACTAGATGTACCCCCAAAAAGAAGGGTTAGTGAGAAAAAAAAAACAAAGAAAGAGGGCAGTGTTATTTGCAGTGATGTTGCAAGATAGACAGAGCTCCATCCGCTCTTGGGGAAGAAAGAAGCCGTCCCTGGCCTGGTATTAAGCAGCAGAGGTGACCATCCCTGGCAAGAGGCCCAGACTACACTTCAGTGCAGTGAACACAGTGTAATGAAGTTCAAAGCCCCAAGGGCAGGAACTAGACCTTTCTCTCTATTTTATTCTGTGCCAAGTTCTCAGTTGTGGCTCAAAAATATTAAAATTAAAATAAGAAACTCCATGTGTATAGTGAGGCCATGTTATATGTATGAGGTCAAATTCTAGAAAACAAAGTAACTATTCAAATATGAAAAATAAAATAGTAAAATAGCAATTAAAAGCTGTAAAAAAAGGAGGAGAAAAGAAAGATCAAAAATGAATTCTGTGCTCAAAAGGAAAATGCTTCAGTTGTTAAATGATATAAAAGAGAAATGGCACAATGAAATGTTTACTTAGAGGCAATGAAGTTCTAACTACAAAATAAAATGTCTTTGAAGTCAAGCCAAAAACATGTATTACTATGTGTAATGCACTGTGTTGGGTACAACACAGTGAATAGACAAAAAAGAGTAATACCCTTTGCTAGGAAATACACAGACCAGCAATGAGAACGTACACAAGCAAACAGGATGTGTAATTCTTTGTGGCGCAGGCCTTCAGCAACTCCAATCTGTCTCCTCATAATCTCTATAAAGTACCTCTTGTTCATGGCCAATGTCCATTTAAGATTTGGGAGTCTGGATCTCAGACTTCCTCTTCACCATAAGTCTAACCAAACATTTGGGTTTCTTCAGTTTCCTGTTGAGACTAGTCTCTCACCTTCATTTCAGAGTCCCTTGACTGGTTTCAATAACCTTAAAAGCAGATCCAGATTTAGTATTCTTTAGATGAGAAATCACAACAAATTACCAATTTTAAAAAGCTATCTAAAACTATATCATAAAATAAAGAAAGTTTATATTTTTATTAACTAAATGCTTAATAAACTTTTTATAATTATTTTTTCTACATTTACAGTTGCATATTCTGATTACCTGTTCCTAACTCAGTGACTTTGTAACATTTTCTGTAAATAGAATAATTTAGTTTTTCCTCGGACAAATTTGGTGGGAATTTGTATATTTTTTAATACTGATAACATAGGAGAGTTCCTTTCAGCTTCATAATTCATTTTGTTAATATCATATGCATAATGCAGGATTGTTTTCCATTTTGGGAAAACTTTTATCAATTTTCTTTTGTGCATGGGCTGTTAGTCTTCTTGCACAATGACTCATCTGAAATATATTTTGAACTGAAGACACTTAGCAAGGTAATTTGCTGTCAATGTCACCATGCCAGGAAGATACATGGGTCCACTGTGTGTGATGGGAGTATTCCTGGAACCCGTCCCTGCACCAGGGAGCCTATAACTCAGTTATACATGGAAATAACTGTAAGCTATATAAATATATCCCAGTAAACTCACATTAAATGTTTTCCTAAATGAACTTCACATTTCTGTGCCTACTACTCCAACACCACTCAACAAAAGGAGACACACGATGAAAGGGAAGTGAGAGTTGAAAGCAGCAACAATTTAAATCCATTACAGTTAGAATATCTCACCTTTGCAAATTATACTGAACATATGACCATATCACATCAAAAGGGCCCTTCTCCAAGGCCTGGGAACAGAAAGTCTCTCATTGGTGAACTGGCCTCTTCATTATTTCTTTTGCATTTCTGTCATCCACTCTCCTGACCATTCTGTGGTTAACAGTCTCTATTTCATCCTTTATCTCTCTCTCTTTCCCTCCATTTGCCCCCCTTCCACCATCCTCTATGTTGGTCTAGCAAATTGCAGACCTACTATAAACCTCAAAACCCGGGAGTCATCCTTGATTTCCTCCTAACTTTCACCCTCCAGTACAATAAATCAACAAGTCCTTCAGATTCTAAATCCTCCATCTCTCTCAACTCATTCCCTCCCTTACAGCTACCAGTACCATAAACTGGGCAATACTCCTCCATCACAGGGCTCCTGCAACTGCCTCCTAATCAGTCTTTCTGTCTACAGTACTGTGTCCTCATACCACTCTTTGCAAAATTTCAATAATAATTGATTCATAATTCAATTCTGACCGTATCGTTTCTCTGCTGAAAAAAACAACTCAATAACCCTCACTGCTCACAGATAGTACCCAACCCCTTTGCTGGCACACAAAACCCTCTAAAATTGGTCCTGTATATTTCAGTCTTTTTCTTTCCACTCTCAGCACACATTCTATAATCGGGAAAAAAAAAAACCAAAATAACAAAAACAAAAAATAACCCTTCAAAGTGTATGTAATTCTCTTCACTATATGCTCCATCCCGTTACAACTCAGCATTCCCCACTATCCAAAATACTTCTACTCACCTTCTCCAACTCCACAATCATTTTTAAAGACTTGGCTTAGACATCAGCTTCTTGGATAGACTTTTCTGGGGCCCAAGTACTGAAAAAGTTTTCCTCTGCTGGCTTCCTTTACTATTTTGTGTGTAGTACCATTACCAAACTTTCCATAAAATTTTTTATCTCCCCCACTTGTTTGCAACATCCTGGAGGCCAGAGACCATATCTTATTCATTTTTGTGTTTTTGTGACAGGATATAGTGCCCAAGAAATGAAAGGTGCTCAATGAATTTGAATGAATAAAAAGCAAAATGTGATGTCCAATGGTACAGGTGAAATCAGAGTGATGAAGAATTCAAGAGAGAGAGAAACGAATTGTGAATTGTATCACGAAGTAAGGAGCATTTGAAATGGATCTTGCAAAATAAGTAAGATTTGGAATGGCCCTCATCTTATAAGATGAAGAGGGATGCATTTCAGAAGAGCTATTTAATGAATCATGACCAAAGATCAAAGAGCTTCACTGCAAGAATACATCCAAAATTAAACTAATGAAGGAGATCCTGGTAGAATAAATGAGAACAAAATATTCTTTAACTCCTGACATGGATGATAGGTCTCAAAGGATAATCAAGAGGACCTAATTAGATGAGCAAAAGGATGTCTTTGTGGTTGAAAAGGAAATATTATCTTTTGCATTAATGGAAGACCTATGAGTAAGAATGCCAAAATTGAAAAAAAAAAAAAAAAAGCTCTCTAGAAGAAAGATTTTTTAATGCAAATAAAAATATGAGTAGTATTGGTTGTATTTTTGTGTTGGTAAATTGCTGTATGAATACAAATAATTATGTGTAAATCATTAAAAAACTAGTGCTAAATTGGAGACATTAGCAACTGGGAAATGCTGGTCAATCAACAATTTATTGAGCCACTTCTCTTCTATTTACTGTAGAAGATACAAATGAAGCAGCAGATAAGATTCTTTACCTTAAAAAGCCTAAAATTCAATTAAAGGAATTTGATAAGCATAAAAGTAGAAATCATAAATACACAACAGATTCTAACAAGTGAAATGTACAATTACACTTTTTTTAAAAAGGATATCCCAGAGAAGACATAGTTGACTAAGATATGAATATTAGGTGGAAGGAAGGAATTCTATGTGAAAGTACCTTTAGCAAAGGAATACGTGTTCTGTCAAGTATGATAGATTCACAGAACGGCTAGGATGCCAGAAGAGCGAAAGAGAGGGCATGTGGCAGGGCTAGTTAGTCAGTTGTAGTGATGAGAATATCAGGGAGAAGCCTGCAACACCAAGACCATTTAGAAATAAACTAACAGATGATATGAAGGTGGGATAAACTTTTTTTTTTTTTTTGACGTATAACTTTCCTTATTTCTGTTGTCAGAGTTACAGCAATGTTCCTAAAAATTGATATGAGAATTCAAACAATTCCCAAGAGATACACTGTCATATATAGAGTTATAATGGAAGTAGCACGGGATAAACTTTTAAAAAGGGGAATCACATGAAAAAAATTTCACTTTTTTTTCAGTGTATAAGGTTACCTGGGCTGTGCATATAAATGAAAAACAAATAGTTCCTACAGCATTGTTAAATAGCCATTGCTTCATTTCCTTAATCGTCTCCCTCTCTACTTATATCATTTCCTCTGTTCCCTACATTTATGCATGCGTGCGCACTCTTACAAGGTCATATTTTTTCAATCTTTTATGTTTTTAATTTGCCTTCCTTATAATATTTCTTATAAAACCATTGTGGATTTTACTCCCAGGTCTTTTTCTTTATGGACCTAATCTTACAGTATTTAATGATTTCTGAACTCCTGTAGGGTTTGTGTCTTCAACATCTCTCTTCTATCTTCATCTGTAGTGTTTAAATACCATCACGAAAACCATCAAGTTTTAAATCTTTCTATAGGTTTTGTAGTTTATTTATTCCTACCATCTCCATTCCAGTATATGGGAACACAAGAACTAGCTTAATTTTTTGTTGTTGGTGGTAACTAAAAAAAAAAGAAAGAGAAAAAAAAAGAGAATCTAACGATAAACAGTAACATGCTGGACACTCTGCAAAAAAATTTACCCACATTATTTAACCAGCGTAATAATCTTATCAAGCAGGAATTATTATCCTCAATTTACAGATGAGGAACCAGGGGATTAGATAAATTAAATAATCCACCAAAGATCACACAAGCTATCCATGAAGAAGCAGGGATCCACACTTTGGGCTTCTGACTTGAAAATCCCTGCTTTCAATCCCTAGACTACACTATCTCAGCCCTGATCATGTCTGCTCAAACTCCAATCAGGTAGTGTTTTTAAAGAATACACAAAGTTAAAAATAATTAAAGATGTCCTTTTCAAGAATGGTATTTAGGGGATTTCCCTGGTGGTCCAGTGGTAAAGAATCCACCTTCCAATGCAGAGGATGAAGGTTTGATCCCTGATCAGGGAACTAAGATCCCACATGCTGCAGGGCAACTAAGCCCGCGCACCACATCTACTGAGCTCATGCGCCTCAACTAGAGAGCCCGCATGCCACAAACTACAGAGCCCACACGCTCTGGAGCCTGCACACCACAACTAGAGAGAAGCCTGTGCACCACAACAAAAGATCCCGTGTGCCGCAACGACGATCCTGCGTGCTGCAACTAAGACCTGATGCAGCCATAAAAATAAATTAATTTAATTTAATTTAATTTAAAAAATGCAAATGAAAGCTTACGAGATAAAAATAAAAAATATATTAAAAAAGAATGTTATTTAGATACAGCTATGAAATTATAGTGGTTTCCACGGTTTATTCATTCCACAAAAAAGTATTGAGTCTTAACCTCTTAGAAACACTCTTTGTTTTTTACATTCCAAAAAATGCTATAACTTGTGTGATGTATATGATACAAAAGCTTCAGAAAAGCATTCAGACAGATAAGGATATTTAGTTTAATTCACTTGTTCAAAAGGGCATTTGGTACAGAAAAGGAAGGAGGAACAGGAGGAAGAAGAGGAGGAGAGGGAGGAGGAAGGGAGAGAGGAAGGAAGGAAGAAAAGAAAGGGGGAAAGAAGGAAGAAAAGGGAGGAAGGAAGGAGAAAAGGGGAAAGGAAGAAGGGAAGGAGGGAGAGGAAGAGATCTACTGAAAAAGAATAAACTTCATGATTTGGTTAAATGACTGCATATAAATAGCAAAATAGTATAGGATGAAGATAAATGTTAACAGAAAGCTTCAGGAAAAACAAATAAACTCAGAATCATAGCAGATTAAAAAACAAATAAACCTGCATGGGACTTTGTAGTATCTGATGCATTTGGGCGTGGGTGGGTTCAGTGAAAATATACTGGGCAGGGCAGGGGGTTAAACAGAAAGATTTAGGAAGAAGAGTACAGAATAAATAAAATCACTAGAAGACTCGCTGGGTTTTTTTTTCTTTGCTTTTTTTTTTTTTTTTTTGGCCACGCCCCGCAGCATGCAGGATCTTAGTTCCCCGACCAGATATCGAACCCATGCCCCCTCCAGTGGAAGTGCAGAGTCCTAACCACTGGACCGCAAGGGAATTACCTAGAAGACTCGCCTTTTGCTTGCTGACTTTGATAAAGCCTGAATGTTCTGAATAAATCCATTCTCCCCATACCTCTCAACATCCCATAAGTCAATAGTTTCCATCCTAGAATAATCTGATCTCAGTTCCCTGTCCCTTTACTCAAGGAGACGACTCCTGATTTCACAGACAGGACTTGCAGGACTGTGGTCCCCATCTAGGGAGAAAGGTTGTCTTCCTCACTAGCAATGCATTTCACTTCCATTTATCACCTGAAAGTGTGCGAGTTGTGTGTAGGTCTTTTCTTTCACTCAAGCCTGATGTACAATATATAGCAGGGGTTTTGTCAGGAGTTTTACTCTTGAGAATAGGAGGATGGATGGGAAGTCACATTATGGCTTTCTGAAAAGTCCTCAGTAGCACATCTGGAATAAGCAAGGGATTAGAAATATGTCCACTTTGAAGGAAATGACTTGTGTTTCTCTTGAAAGGCTTGACTGCATTAATAGGGTATAAATGCCCTGAAGAAGCAGAGGAAGATCCCAGAGAGCTCACCAAGAGTGAAAACAGTCCCCAAAAGTTAATTCATGCAGAAGGGTTGGAAAACATCATATTTTGTAATGTCAGTTTCTATTATGTCATACGTTGAATAGTGTCAAAATATAGCATAATCAAATAAAACTCAAAGCTTAAAATTATTTAAATAATTCTCCAACTCTAAATCATTCTAAGATCTCTCAGTAATCATGTTATTTTCATGGGTTTCTTATCCTCTTTCTTCTAAAAGTCTCAAAATATATGTTTCAAAGCATCAGGTGTTTTTTGTTGTTGTTGTTGTTTTTTGGTAAGAAAGTACGAAATGATCCTTTGACCTCATTTTAACATAGGGAGAATCGGAATCACAAAGAAGTCAAATGCTTTTATTTGGCCGCAGCAAAAGGTCACCAAAGGAAGAAAGACAATTTGAGGGTCTGATTTCTTCCTCTGGATTATAAAGTTCACACAGTAGTAAAGAGAGCAGGAAATTCACAAGCATACTGGGAAGACAAATCCTGAGTGAAGCTCCACTAGAGTCAAGTTCTCTGCCGCAAACTTGTTTCCTCATCCACTTTAAGATGTACTAACTTTTAAAGAAATATTGAGAAGATAAATATATAGTTCCCAAACATAAATAATTCCTGAACTTTTGGAGCTATAATGCCATATCACTGATTTTTGTGACACTCTGTATCTTCTCAAAGTCCTGCCTCAATGACCTTTTTTAAAACATTATGTGTCATCTTTTTGCTAGGATTCTAGGGTTAAACAAAATTATTCTACAGTTTAAGGTATCCTCCCCTGCCCCCCGCCCACTGGCTTTAGAATATCTTTGTTCATTCATTCTCTGTCTTTTTCTCTCTCTTCCTTACCTCTTCCTAATACTTTTGTTCAACCGCTATTTTTGTTCCTTACTCCCTGAAACCATAATTGTAAACAGTTTACTTTTAGATTTGAAGCAGATTGATGTTAGCAGTATTTTGTGTGACGGGCAGCATTGTATAGCGGTTAACCACACACAGTCTGGAGGCAGGCTGTCTAAGTTTGCTTCCCTGTTTCCCCACTTATTAGCTGGGTAACATAGGCAAGTCTTGCATAAGTTAGGCCTTTCTTTGCCTCAGTGTCCTCATCTATAAAATGGATATAATAGGGCTTCCCTGGTGGCGCAGTGGTTGAGAGTCTGCCTGCTAATGCAGGGGACACGGGTTCGAACCCTGGTCTGGGAAGATCCCACATGCCGCAGAGCAGCTGGGCCCGTGAGCCACAATTACTGAGCCTGCGCGTCTGGAGCCTGTGCTCCGCAACAAGAGAGGCCGTGACAGTGAGAGGCCCGCGCACCGCGATGAAGAGTGGCCCCCGCTTGCCGCAACTGGAGAAGGCCCTTGCACAGAAACGAAGACCCAACACAGCCAAGAATTAAAAAAAAAAAAAAATTAAAAAAAAAAAAGGATATAATAATAGTACCAACCTCACAGGATTGTGTTAAAGATTAAATCAGTTAAGATATAGAAAGCTCTTAGAGCAGTGCCTGGCATATGTTTCATTGTGTTAGTTATGGTTGTTTTTGTTCCCCTAGTCCATCACCTCGCTAAATTGTTAGGAGTGGATCAGAAGTTCAAAGCTGCCTATAGGTCATCTTGCATCTTCAAATCATTCACAGAATGATGCCCTACCAGATTCTAACCCAGAAAAGTTTGACACCTCGACACAGGGATTCTTTGGCGACCAATGGCATGTACGTGGTCTTGGCTCATCTGAAGACCCCTTGTTGATTTTGCATCTGGACATAGTGGGCCAACATTTTATGATGTACAAGGTGTCACTAAAGCCTGCAGGGGCTCCTTTGATCATAGGAAAATGACAGGTCTCATTGTTCCTGCAGGGGAGCGGACACAGAGACCAAATGACTTAACTCTTTCAAGTGAGTAACATCCTGATTTGGCTTCTGCTTTGGAAGATGAGCTTCCCTGAGCTACAGAGAATCAAGTAAAAACTGTATTATCAGTAAATGTTTATTGACTCTGCCCCAATCCCCTCTAGACCTTCATTTCTTCTCTATGATAACAAGCATAACTTTCTCTATAAAGCATCTACATCAGTGTTAAGAGTCTTTGTTACTCCCATGATGTGTGTCTACATTAACTGCTTTAAAGTTTCTTCTGAATCATTGCTTTAAAACATTTATATTCCCAGACCACTTTAGAGAGTAATATTCTATTTTTTATCCTATACCCACTGATGTGCTGTACAGAAAAACCCCAAACTTGTCTTGTATTAGAACAATGTTGTTGACATTGATGAAATTCTAGAAAGGGATTATATGAAGACTTTATCATCCAGAACCATGCAAAAAGCTTAGATTTTTTTGTGGTTAAAAAAAAAAAAGGCAATATCTTTATCATATTCAAAACAACCTGATAACATTTCCCTATACATGTAAAACACAGTGATATATGGAACTTGCACTCTGTTTTCAAGCATTTTTGTATGCATAAAAACAGAGTAACAAAAATGATGATATACAGATAATTTTACAAAAGAACACTTTCCCCCATATCAGTTTGGTGAGCTCTCACCAGGACACAGTATCCTGTACTGTTTCATAAATTTAGGGCAGAGACTCTATAATATTCAAACTTGTAACTTCAGGAAGAAGTGCCTGGAATATTGTAGATAGTCAGCAAATACTTATGAAATAAATAAGTGAATACATATCTAGGTATACTATTTGGCTGTATTTAGCACAATTGCTCTAAAAACTAATGACCTATTCCAAATTATAAGCAATACCTCTATTAGAGGAATGTCTCTAAAGGTCTTTCTCCTGAAATTAAGAACAACTATTCTTCTTAGTTGTATTTTCAGGTAATACTATACTAGGTTACACCAAACTTACTCCCTTAACCAGATCACAGCAAAGCAAAATCATTCTTTCTTAAGTCTATAATCAGTTCTTATTTTGAAGAGATACAAAAATAATGCCCAAGATAAGTTGACGGGAGAGGGGTAGCATTAAAATGTACTACAAGGGCTTCCCTGGTGGCGCAGTGGTTGAGAGTCTGCCTGCCAATGCAGGGGACACGAGTTCGAGCCCTGATCTGGGAAGATCCCACATGCCGCGGAGCAACTAGGCCCGTGAGCCACAATTACTGAGCCTGCGCGTCTGGAGCCTGTGCTCCGCAACAAGAGAGGCCGCGATAGTGAGAGGCCCGCACATCGCAATGAAGAGTGGCCCCCACTTGCCACAACTAGAGAAAGCCCTCGCACAGAAACGGAGACCCAACACAGCCATAAATAAATAAATAAAAAAGACTTTCTCTCTATTTCACTGTCTAAAAAAAAAAAAAAAAAAAAAAATGTACTACAAGTTAGCTTCCAATTTTTTTTAAAAATTGCTTTGTCACGAGTCAGAAGCATTTTAGCTTCTTTTAAAATAAAATGATTTGAGGGACTTCCCTGGTGGCGCAATGGTTAAGAATCCGCCTGCCAATGCCAGGGGACAAGGGTTTGAGCCCTGGTCCTGGAAGATCGCACATGCTGTGGAGCAACTAAGCCCATGTGTCACAACTACTGAGCCTGCGCTCTAGAGCCCGTGAGCCACAACTACTGAAGCCCATACGCCTAGAGCCCGTGCTCCGCAACAAGGGAAGCCACCGCAATGAGAAACCCTCACACCACAAAAAAGAGTAGCCCGTGCACCGCAACGAAGAGTAGCCCCCGCTCGCCGCAACTAGAGAAAGTCCGCGCGCAGCAACGAAGACCCAATGTAGCCATAAATAAATAAATAAATAAATTAATTAATTAATTAATTTATTTATTTATTTAAAAAATTATTTGAAACATTTTGACTAATGTCGAGATTTCCAGTGAAGAAGAATCTCATAAATGTGCTGGTTTAGATGAAAGATGAAAACAGAATAAGAAGAACCACAGGATGAATAATTTGTATCTCTGATGCAGACTGATTTATCGTTTTAAACATGTATCAGCAGCAAGGGAATTCATTTGACCTAGAGGAGATACCAGTTCTCATTCTAGCAACTCCCTTTAACCTGTTTGAAAGAACTATTTTGTATTACATTGTTAAAATCAAATAAACATTTAAATGCTGTAATCAAGGCCCAAAATAATGATAACTGAAAGATAATTTATGAAGACCATTGTAAATTAACACCTCTCACATCAAGAATATGTGTGAACAGAATGAATAAGAAAAGGAGTCGGAAGGAAAAGGAATCTGTAACTTGTAACTTCCATATACTGATAAAGGTTTAATTAATTTGAAACACAATCTGCTGAAAAAATTTTAAAGTTTTTGTTTAAAGTTATAGTACTAAGTGTTCTCTGTATTTGGAAAACTGCCACCAGTGGCCTGGACCACATTTTAATTTTAGGAAGCTTAGCGGTTTATGTTCAGTGTCACTTTAAAACAAATACTATTCTAACCCTCTCAAGTTATGGGAGGGTTGATGCTTGCTTCAAGATGTAAGGAAGAAAAATGGGGGAAGAATGACTGTCAAGTTACTATTCATCTTCATCTAAAGCAGTGATGCTTGACATCGACTGAAAATCAGAATCACTTAAAGAGTTTTAAAAATTACTGATGATTGAGTACCATCCTCCAAATTCTTATTTAATTAATCTGGGTGTGACCTGGGCATTAAAACCTCTCAAAGTTCCCCCAAATAATTCTAATATTCAACCAATTTTGAGAACCAGTGATCCGAAGAAGGTAGGAAGCAAGGTGTAAGGAATGGCTAATAGTTAAAGAGTCTTTAAAAAAATCCTAATTCGGTTGAATATTTTGGTCTCTCTTATGTTGGCAGAGACCAGAATTGTTGCATCCTATGCTCATTTGGAGCTTAAGGCAACAGATAGAACTGCACAAAAAGCAATGTTTCCATGCTTTTTAAAAATGATCTGTTCAATTTTATGTAATTCAGTTTAATAAACAGTCACTAAATAACCTATTATCTGCAAAGAACTGATCTACTATTGTGGAACATTCAAAGATGAATAAGATCTGATCCCCTTTCTCAAATAACACAGACAGGTGGAATGTTTGCTACATCAACTAGAGTCAGATACTGTAAACAACCAGACCTGGGAAAGAGCCTTGTTGAAAAGCACCTGTATAGCCCATAAGTTCTGACACCAAAGTTACAAAAATAATTTGAAAAACAGTACTAGCCCATAGACACATAGCACTGTATCTGATTAGGCCCAAGAAAGTGGAGAGATGAGCATTAGTTGATGAATTAGAGCTATGCATTGTTTGCCGGACTAGGAGGCTGGGGGATATCTTCTCTCCGAGTATAAAATTTGAGATCTGAAATAGTTACTTAAAAGTCTTAACACTCTAGGGGCTTCCCTGGTGGCGCAGTGGTTGAGAATCTGCCTGCCAATGCAGGGGACACGGGTTTGAGCCCTGATCTGGGAAGATCCCACATGCCACGGAGCAACTAGGCCCGTGAGCCACAACTACTGAGCCTGCGCGTCTGGAGCCTGTGCTCCGCAACAAGAGAGGCCGTGATAGTGAGAGGTCCACGCACCGCGATGAAGAGTGGCCCCCGCTCGCTGCAACTAGAGAAAGCCGTCACACAGAAACGAAGACCCAACACAGCCATAAATAAAAATAAATAAATAAATTTAAATAGCACTTGGCAAAACAAAGAGAGGGAAGAAAAAATATAGTTATGAAAAAAAAAAGTCTTAACATTCTAGGGGTGTTATCCGTGAAAGTGCTTCCTAGGTGCCAATTATATTTTTTCAAAATTCAAATTAAGAGCATAATTATGAATAACCAATTGAACAAGTTGGTTTTCGGGTTTTAGATTAGCCCTGGGCTTGTCAGATGAATGTTACCCAGTAAACTCTGGCTCCGTATCTCAGTTTGCATTATTTTCTGATTTGTAATGCAGACATACACAGCATGTGTGTGTGTGTGTTTACATATATGTTTCTGAGCTACAAGTTAGCTCAGGTAGTGACACTATATATAGGGGGAATTACTGCAGAAGACTCCATAGCTTTCCCTCCACTCTAACCTACCTCGTGCGGCGTCAGCAAGCTTTCCTAGGGCACTGTCAGAGCACATCTGACCTTGGAATTAGAATATCCCAACACTCCCATCAAGTCTTGCAAGTATACAGTCAAAGCTTCCTGTGCACTAGAGTGGAATGTGTTTTTTCATTTCTGCCTTATAAAACAAGTCCGTAAAAGCTGCATGTTTGTTGAAAAACTTACTTAGATATGGCAATTTTTAAATTAGTTGTAAGGACTCTGATTATGTCTCTCAGCGTTTCCTCATTGAGGGGAAGAGAGTGCACATTTGTACTGTGGTATTTTCAGAGCCAGAAATATTTAAATCCCTTTGGGGGTGAACAGTTGATGAAGAAACAAGGTCATGGGTTTTCGGAGCTGCTTCCCTTGGCGGTTTTCCGGGCACAGATTATCATCTTTTCTCACCCTCCTGATCCCCTTGGCAGTTATCTTGTGAGACAAGAATAAATGGTGTGGAGTCAGATCTGATATCGCCTTGTATGAGTGATTTCCATAAAATTTGGAAGAGTAATGAGTCTCAGGGGCCAAAGATTACAAAACTGGAAAAACTTTTCATAGGTAAAGGACAAAATCAGCAAAATCATTTCATTTCATCTCTGACAGTTTCTAAAGCATACCTTTTGGAGGTGCGCTTGAAATAAAATTTTACATTTTTTCTCACCCTTGACAAAAAGGGTTTTGTCTGTTTTTGGTGCTTCTGCCACCCTGATCTGCAATCCGCAGAAAAATCAATGAGCTGCTTTTGCATTTGATACATATGCAGGGACGTATTATGTGTTGTACAAAACTGGTAAGATTTTCATTATTTCAAAACAAAGCACTTATTACAAGTATTGAAAAGAATGGCTATGGTGAAAATTTTCAGCAGTATAGCCAACATAATTTCCCTAAAACTCAGTTACTGTGGAAAGTGAATTGGTTTACACAAATTCTAAAATCCATGTAAAAGAGCAAAAATTCAAGAATAATAGACTTGTCCTAACAGATACAGAGACTTGCTTTAAATCTATAACAATTTAGAAAATGTGGTATTTGTGCAAGGAGAAGGAAATAGAGCAATTGAACAAAATTAAGAGCCCAGAGACAGACTCAAGCATATATGGAACCTAGATATATGATACAGGAGGCATGGCAAATCATAACCCTAATCATTTCAGTTCCTGAACACTGCTCTCTGGTTCTTACTGCCTGGCACCCTTCATTGGCCCTCTCACATCATAGCAACTTACTTCAAAGGACAGCAGAATTTCTCTCATGCTTTGAATCTTTCTTCATGAACAGCTCAGTCCCTTTTAAAGGCTCACCTGATTAGGTCAGGCCCTTTTGGGATAAGTTATTTTTCCCTTCCTTCCTTCCTTCCTTGCTATAATGTGGTATAATTGACAAATAAAATTGTAATATATTTACAGTGTATAATGTCATAATTTTATATAAATTGTAAAAGAATTCCCAAATGAAGTTAATTAACACATCCATCACCTCAGATATTTATTATTACTTTTTGTGACAATAATTTTAGCAAATTTTCATGATACAATATGGTTTTTGTTTGTTTTTTTTTTTTTACAATATGGTATTATTAACTGTAGTCACCATGTTATACATTAGATCTTCAGACCTTATTCATCTTATAGGTGAAAGTTTGTACCCTTATACTAATGTTTCCCTATTTTCCCCACCCTGCAGTACCTGGCAACCATCATTCTACTCTCTGTTTCTGAGTCTGATGGGGTTTTTTGTTTGCTTGTTTTAGATTCCATATAAGTGATACTAGGTAGTATTTGTTTTTCTCTGTCTGGCTTAATTCTCTGTCTAGCATATTGCCCTCCAGTTTCATTCTTGTCACAAATGACAGGATTTCCTTCTTTTTAAAGGCTGAATAACATTTCATTGAATATATTTAATACATTTTCTTTATCCATCCATCCAGTGATGAACAATTAGGTTGTTTCCCTACTTTAGCTATTGTGAATAATGCAGTGAATGTGGGAGTACAGATATCTCTTCAAGATAGTGATTTTGTTTCTTTTGGATATATACCCAGAAGTGGGATTGCTGGATCATATGGTAGTTCTATTTTTAGTTCTTGAGGAACCTCCATACTGTTTTCCATAGTAGCTGTACCAGCTTACATTCCTACCAACAGGGTACAAGGGTTCCCTTTTCTCTACATCCTTGCCTGTATTTGTTATCTCTCGTATTTTTGATAACAGACTTCTAAGAGGTATGAGGTGATATCTCCTTGTGGTTTTGATCAGCACTTCCTTGATGATTAGTGATGCTGAGCACCTTTTCATATATGTGTTGGCCATTAGTAGGTCTTCTTTGGAAAAAAATGTCTACTCAAGTCCTTTGACCATTTTTTGAGTGGGTTATTTGGGGGTTTTTGCAATTGAGTTGTATGAGTTCCTCGTACATTTTTGACATTAATGCCTTATCAAATATGTGGTTTGCAAATATTTTCTCCGATTTCATGGGTTGCCATTTTATTTTATTGATTGTTTCTTGTTTGATTTAGTCCCACTTGCTTATTGTTTCTTTTGTTGCCTTTGTTTTTTGGGGTCAGATCCAAAATATCATTGCCAAGACCAGTGTCAAGGAGCTTACCCCCTATATTTTCTTCTAGGAGTTCTATGGCCTCACATCTTATGTTCAAATCTTTAATCCATTTTGAGTTGATTTTTGTGTATGGTGTAAGATGGGGTATACTTTCATTCTTTTGCATGTGGCTACCCAGTTTTCCCAGCACCATCTATTCTCCTGTTATTAATATCTTACATTAGTATGGTACATTTATCACAATTAATGAAACATTACTGATTCATTATTATTAACTGAAGTCTACACTTTATTCAGATTTCTTTAGTTTTTTTTCCCCTTAGTTAGGGTACCTAAATGTCTCTTTTTCTGGTCCACGATTCCATCCAAGATACCACATTATATTTAGTCATGTCTCCTTAGGTTTCTCTTGGGGGTGATAGTTTCTCAGACTTTCCTGGTTTTTGATGACTCTTTTTGAGGGGTCATGGACAGCCAACTGAAAGAACCCCCAAATGACCAAAGCTGGAACAATTTGGGCTACAAAATAAATGAATACTGGATTATAACCCAAAGTATAAAATAGGTATCCATAGTGAGGTACATGAATGATTGATTGGTTGAACGAATGAATGAATGAGTAAGTTAATTAATTAATAATAAATGAGGAAGAAGAGTCCCAACTAATTTATGTAGCTCGTCTACCCTCAAGGAGGTGGAGCCTAACTCCCCACCTTTCTAAAAATATATTTATTTATTTATTTATTTGGCTGCGTCAGATCTTAGCTGTGGCACTTGGGATCTTTGCTGCAGCATGCAGGATCTTTCGTTGTGGCACGCGGGCTTCTCTCTAGTTGTGGCATGCGGGCTCTAGAGTGCATGGACTCAGTAGTTACAGCACGCAGGCTTAGTTGCCCCACGGTATGTGGGATCTTAGTTCCCTGACCAGGGATTGAACCCGCGTCCCCTACATTGGAAGGCGGATTCTTAACCACTGGACCACCTGGGAAGTCTCAACTCCCCACGTTGTAAGTACAGGTTACACATGGTGACTTCCTTCCAAAAATTACCATACAGAAAAGAGGGGGAAAAGAGTAACTTTATAGCGGAGAAATCTGACAAACATAACCTCAGCCAGGTAATCAAGGTTAACATCAACAATGATAAATTATGTTGGTAGTTTGTGCATCTGATATGATATAATGGTTAAGACAGTTTATTTTTGTGGTTTTCCTCCTCAAACCAATGGCCCAGTCTAATTAAGAGAAAAATCAGACAAATCCCAAAAGAAGGGCATTCTACTATAGACCCTTTTCCAGTTGCCATGAGAACAAAAGGAGAAAGACAGTGCTGGGAGATCCATCAGATAAAAGACTAATTGTAATGATCGGTCATAATTTCACAGCTTTATTTTTTCCCATCGGCACCTAGAAACTCAGAGAAGAAAGTAATTCTAAAACCCAAGGAGGCAATCCTTTTCTCTACTCTTGTTTCACTTTGGTAATTAAAGGCTGAAGAATGCATGCCATGTCATCTGACATGATGTTGGGTTCTCCTGTTATAAACGTTATCTGGTGGTGGTGGAGACAGGCAATAATAGTTTACAGCTCCTGCTGTAACCATATCGGCCAGTTTAGGGTAAAGTGACAGGAGAGCTGACCATCAGCAAGCAAAATAGATCCACACTCCCAAAGGGAGTTTATCATTATAGAAACGATCATTTCCATCTAAGTCTGGAACCCTACAGCTGAGCATGTGATGCAAAATTACCCTAGTGATATGGCTATATTTGAGTGTGGAAATGTCTTAGTAAAACCTCAGAAGTCATTGTTCCTCAATATTTGATCAATATGAATTTGATTACAAAGTATACGCTCTCCCAAGTCTGAATGTTTTCTATTTTTATTTTAATACTGTACATTGTTGGGAGTAAGCCTTTATTCCTCCTCCTCCTGGATTGTTATGTTTGCGAGCCTACTTTATATGATTCATTTGCGATATTCCTTATGAAAAGAGTGTGAGGCTGTCGTTAGTATTCTCATAGGGTCCATTCATCAGCATTGCCCCACTCACACATTTCAAGGGCTGCTACTAGAAAGTTATTTTTGAATTCATAAGTCATGTATAACGCTGATAGAATTTTATTGTCTAAATATAGTAAACCGTAGACTGAATTTAAAAACTAAATGAAAATCATTTTTTGTAAACACATTTACCATTTCTAATGTGCATATATATGTAGATATATATATTTAAAATTTGTAAATATACTTTGTCTTTAAATAGGCAATACTTCTTCCTCTCTAAATGGATTTATCATGAATCAGAGACATTAATGATAAAAAGGTTTTAAGCATTTTTCATGTGATTCTTTGGATATTTTTTCTGTGTGAAGTATTTGGATGCCTGATGGAATTAATTTATTTAGAGATTATTGGGCATTTTACACTGCCATCTAGTGATGTGCAAACTCAAATAGGTGGAGGTGTGGGTGAAGCTGAGCAATTTGCCTAGCCCATCTGAAAAACCTGACCGTCCACTGCCAGCCCTTTCCAATAGAGAAACTCTCATTTTAGTAATGCTTAGTTTTAATATCAGTTTCTTCATTCTTTATCATTCACACTCCAAACTGCAGGTGAATATCAGCTTTTACCTTTGAAAAAGATGAAATTTTAGTTCAATGCACAGTATTCCTCTGATGTGTGTACTTGTGACAGTGACTAACATTTATTGAGTGCTTGCCATTTGCCAGGCACTGTTCTAAGTGCTTTCCAGATACTAACGCATTTAATCCTAAACCAGCCTTAGGAGGCAGTTACCATTTTGTCTTTGTTTAGCCCAAAGTCACATAGTAAATGACCAAACTGCTATTTAAACCCTGTCAGGTTGGTTCCAGAGTCCATACGCCTAACCAGTAGGTTATTCTCTTACTTAGCCTCTGCTTCCCCCAACACACACACACACACAAACACACACACACACACACTGACTCCACTCTCGCTCTCCTACATACATGCTCACACATATTGGCCCCTGACTGCCTCAGGTCACCTTACTGTGGAATCCCACCTTGGTTTTTGCTTTGTACATGGAGTTACCTTGCTGCCTCTGAAACTTACAGTCTTGTAGACTTGAATAGATTGCTGTGTTTTAAGTTTTTTCATTCTTCAGTAAAAGTGAGGGGATTATTTCTGTCTTGCCCCAATTAGTGTTACCAATTTGAGTTTTAACCTTAAAAATAAAAACCAAGGCCTACTTGATGATATAATCTTAAAAGAAGCTATTTCTACGTAAAGACAGCACAATTTTTTCTTTTCTTTTTCGCCAAGAGAATACAGAATAAGAATGAGATAGAGTTGACTGCAGCAGGACCATGTAGGATATGACTACTCAATGTTGTTTATAAAAAAAAGAAAAAGAACATTCAAGTTAGCTGATGATTGATTTTGCCACAAAATGTGGCAGTGAAATTGCATGTTTCACAGAAACTCTAGGCAATCCTAGCAAACAATCAGCATTGGCTTCTCCACTAGGTGACTGCCTACAATTCAGAGAGCTGTGTAAGGAATGTGAGACGTGTGTGTTGAGCACGGGGAAGGAATGCAGATGATAGCAGTGCACCTGTATGTATTGTGGTGGCGGGATCCTGCATGTGTTTGCGGTCGGAGGGGAAGAGAGCCTTGTGCCAAACAGAACAGAACTCTGTCATGGACCCAAATAAATAATTAAGAGATGAACAATGTTTTACAAGTAGAACATATTCTCTTGTATTTCAGAGCATAGAGAGTGTTCTAAGAATTAAAGAAATAAAAGGTTTCCTAGATACTGTAGGGTTTGAGCTGAGGTTTGAAGGGTTATTATTGTTCTATGTTAGTTGTCTCTAAACTCCATCCCAGCACTTTCACAGCACTCTCACTCCTCCCTTTGCAAACATCTACATAGCAAATGACACAGTGGAATGGAAAAATATGCATGCCTTTCTAACACAGGAGAATGATGGTTTGCCTGAAATAGTCAACAACCTGATGACTCCTGTATTGATTCTCGGGCATCTGTTAATTATGCAAGTGGTATATTTTGAAATGTCCAATCAGGAAAACTTCAGAAAAAGGTATTCTGTGGGGACTGCAGTCCTGTCCCTAGCAATGGCCTTGCCCTCTTCAGGAGAAATATCCTGTCAAATCATTTTTTCAGGTCATTCAATACCTAACTTCAGTCACAGATCCCTAATCATCACCCTTCTGTTTTTGTCATGTCACTAAGATTTTGGAGCATCACATAGGTACAGCCAGAAAAATCACAAGCAAGATATATAAAGAGGAACCCGGCTAGGAGTCAGATGGAACGTTTTTGAATTACCTCAGCTTGCTCGGCACTCTTCTCTGGGATTCCTATGCATGTTAATTCAACCATGTCAGGATGCATCAGCCATCATCTGAATACTGGGGATATAAAGATGAATAGGAGATATTTAATTAAGGTCTGCTTAATTAATGGCTTCTTGAACTTAGGCTCTCAGACAATGTCCTTTTGACCATTCCTCAAGGCTTAGAACTCCCAACCTATCAAACAGCTGGTTAACTTCCATTACATACCAGAAACACCCCCAAACTCTAATACGTGTGTTCACAGCCCCGAGAATGCTTTTCTGCTTCTCCACCAGGGGGGACATGGTCTTGCACTGCCCTCAGGAGAATCTCCAACCCCTACCTACAGCTCATGGAATCATTCCAGGAGCTCTGTTGGTCCTTTTGAAGCTTTCAGTGGAGCCACAGCTCTTGCCAGAAATGGTTCACAGAGAGTTCCCTGATTTGGAAATAAGTCAGATTCATCTATGTCGAAAGACAAGGCATGGGTTCCTGAGTTCTAAGAATTTTCCTATAGCATGTAAGATATTGAGGTGGAAGATGGATTTACTGATAATTCTGGACTACAAGTACATATCTGTGAGTTGTTTAGGAAGGTCACTGTATCCCCCAGTAGTGACAGTTTCCCTTTATCTCACTTCCTAAAGAGGCTTCAATAGACCCAACTCAGGAATGTGGAGGAGAAAATCTGGAGTAGTCACCCTGGGATAAAATGGAAGTTAGAGGAATTAAACAGGGCTGATACATAGAAGAAACACTAAGAAATGTTTCTCAGGAAAAGGTGCTGAGAAAGGTCAAGTCTATTTCTAGTCTTAACCCAATGAAGTCCAGCAATAGTGATTAGAAAAATGTTTGTAAGGTTTCTGGTGAACTTGTAATTTGCCCTTATTTATTATTTTGTTTCCTTCTGTTCCCACTAATCAGAAAGAAACAACATGTTTTAGAAAATCTGTCTGTTTACTCACGTAGAGGAAGGAGTGGGATGCAAGAAATGGTAAATTGGGTCCCACTCCTCAATATCACAGGAGAGAGGTCCAGTTTGAAGAAACTTTAATCAAAAGAAGAAGAAACAGGAGCAGATCCTAAGCTCTACCCAGGATGGTGTAGACAGAGCAAGCTCTTGGCTCAGAAGTGACTTCGGGAAAATAAAGACCAGCGGGATCCGTGGGTGATTGTATTCATCATGTCTTTTTATTCTGTATTTTTGATGCTTTGTCATCTTGGAGCCTTGCTGACTCTGGAGAGGCTGCCCCTCCCAGTACTAGCTATGCCTAGAGATAGTAAAGGACTTGCCTGCAAGTGTGCCTTCCAGATGCAAACCAATCAGTCCAGTGCCTGTCTACCTCTTATACTTCAGACCACTATCCTCTTTCCCTGTTGATTCTGGGGCCAGGTACCAGACAACTAGGGACACCTCTATGCCCCCAAACCCAATGAAATTATTCAAATTAGCCAATCCTAAACTTGATTACCCTGTCTTGCCCATTCCTTCCCACAAAAACCACAATAAAGGCTCTTACCCACATTTTCCGCTCACTTCCTCTGCCCCCTGAATAAGCCTGGTGTTTCCTCAAGTGCCCGGCACCCCGACATCCATGGTGTGCCATGCCCCTGTGAAAACTTAACAGACAGAAAACTCAATTAAGTAGAGTTGGGAGACCAGAAGACGGAGCTCTCATGCCGTGCAGAGATAGCAGAGCCCAACAAGAACAAAGACTCCTCTTCTCTCCTGGCAAGGACTCAGCCATTGAAGAGCCATCTTTGTTTACTAGAGTCCTCCCAACTTCCTTTTCCTCCCTATAAAGAATTCTCCTTTCTTTGCTGTGCGGGGACTTGCACATGGCTTGCCATAGTTGCAGACCCTGAATTGCAATTCTCTGCTGATCCCAAATAAACCCATTTTTTTCTGGAGAAATACCTGGCAGTCTATTTGCTTCAGGTCAACACCCCTGTCTCTTGGGATCTGTGAATATAACAAACTATCTTTTCAATGGCAATTGTATCCTGATCTGTTTGCATCACCAAACATAAATAATCATAAAAATCCACACTCTAAAACAGTGATTTCAAAACAAATTGTCCTCCCTGTGTCCTCCATCATTATGGAGGATAAGATTCATTCTTCTGAATGAGGCCACTACTGTTTTCTCCTTTCCCTTTTGGAAGCAGAGGAAGAATGACACAGTTTATTTTGAAACAGTTTTAAGATAGTTTTTGTTTAAGAATATTTGTTTGATTCAATGCAATCAAGATTTTGTTTGCATATTCACACTCAATAATATAATAAGTCATATTTACCCAAACCCTTGACATACTTAGTATTACATAGGTCAAGCTCTCCTCCATTTCCTAACCCTTTCCTTTTTTTTTGTCCCCAGGTAGGGCCATTTGAAATCCATGGGCAAATGAGACCTGTTCCCAGATGTGGAGGTGAGCCTAATTTTAATCAGGAGCTAGTTTAGTCTCTAATTCAACACCTGGAGTATGCAGAAGGGAGTCATCCTTGCCCCTAGTCAGTCCCCAACCCTATACCCAACTCTGGCAGCTACTTCAGTCCTGAGTCTTTCCCAGTTCTGAAAAGTGGCCTAATAAAAAGGGATTAACCAAATTAAAACAAGTGAGAATAGACAATAATTTAGCTGAGTAATGTCCCACAGCCTAGAGCATATAAGGCAGGAGAAGCTGCTGGGGGGGTCATGAGGGCTGTGGGTTAACTGAAAAGCAGATGGAAGTTCGTACTTAAGAGGATCCAATAAAAATTAAAAAATAAAAATAAAAATAAAGACGATCCAAATAGTGAGAGGAACAAGGAGCACTGAGTTACAGCTTCCTCAGACCTAGGAATCCTGAGAATGCTGAAAAGAAAAAGGAGTGAATCCAGAAAAGGAAAATATAGGCAAGAAGTGCTTTTTTTGTGTGACAGAGTAGCGTATAAGTTGTCTAAGTGCCTAGAATAAAAGGATTAGAATTCTGCCTTTACAGTTTCCAAAAAATTTTGGTTGCTAAGACTGCTGAAAAACAGTATAGGATGAACACAGAGGAACATGAATCACCATCAGCAACGTCCCAAGGGTGTGTGTTTGATGAATGCTTAGCCTTAGTCTTAGGATGAAAGAGAGAAAACAAGTGATTAAACTGAATTGCGTATTTGAATTGTGTATACATATATTTGAAATCTCACACTGGAAGACTCGTGTAGAATTCTAAGTTGACCTGAAAAAGTTATATTAAAATTGCCTGCGTGTAAACATAGGATTGAAGGTCAATGACGGAGAAGTTCAATAAAGGAAACAATTCAGGTAATGTCTAAGGGTTGTTCACCCGCGGGTTGGATTTTGTTAATTTTGGAACCCTTGTTCCTGATGACCTTGATTTCCTTTGTGTAGCATATCTGCTGGGTATGTGTAAGCATATCAGCTGCTGGAGAGTGACAGAGGACAGACGGCTGGTTTCAGAAAGAGCCTAAGACAGCTGGTGAGATCACTGAACCTAGGAAGCAGGAAGGGAGGAAAGGAGGAAGTCCCTCTCAGGGCTGAGGTCAAGGCTGCTGCACTAGGCCTTTCACGGGAAAGCCTGCACGGTCCCAGGGCCCCGTGCTTTACTCCCTTTTAGACTTTTTATGTAAAAATGAAAGCAAGCAAGACTTTAAGCCAAGTCTTGCTATTAAAAATATATATATTACCTTTAAGATTTTTTTCTTTTATATTACAGCAAGGTTGTTTGTTGTGAAAAGCAAATTTATCAAAGCTATAGCGGCATTATTTTTAAAGCCTTGCTTCTCTGTGGTCTTTATAAAGGCTACTATGATCCCATATTGTATGTGAAAATGCTCTCTGCACAGTAAGTAATGTCATTGAATGAATAAACTGTACTTTCTATGGAGATAGAAGTTATACTATTCAAAAACAACTTTTAGAAAAAACTGTAAGTCTTTAAGATGAATTTTGTGTGCTGTGATAAGATAAATTATTCTTTTAAAGAGGTTTGGCTTTGTTGGTTGAATTGGCTCTTAGTGAGGGACTGAACAGTTTTTGCATCTGTCATCTTTATTGTATTTTATAGATAGAGGCATCTATTTGAATAATTATAAGCATATTAGATATAAGTGTATATACATAGAGATATACTATTTGAATATTTATTTATACCTACATACATAGGAATTGACTATAGTGTGGCCTGCTGACATTATAAAATATTTGGCCTTGATGAACATTGCTGTATCTGCATGTAGTGGGGGTCACACAAAAGCATTCCCGACAGTCTTCTGCAAAGCACACTCAGAAATAATTTGTTTTCCTCTTTCCATGATGGTACCATGGGTTGGAGTTCTGCTGTGTGTTACCATCAGTGGTGACCTAGAGACCATATTCCACTCACTGGGCAATGTCTATAGCCCATGTCCGCAGTCTACTTCATTAATACTTAGGAAGACTTTTAGGAAAACTCATGGTATCTGTTTGGAAAAAATGGAATCTTGTGCACATTTATCATATTAAGGTGTGATTTATTTTCTCCAGCATTTATACTGACATGTTACCAATTATTTTTCATGGGGTAAATTCAGCCAAAGGCACACAATTCAAATCTTTCAGTTCTTTATTATCTGAGTGGAACTTAGCAATAAGACATTAATTAGCCATATGTTACTTCAAAAAATATCTCCTCAATTGTGTGGCAACACCTTAATTACAGGAAATGATCAGGACCATTTAATACATGCAAATTGCCCGTAGCACAGGGGAATTAGAGGGTAGACTGAACTGTAACACCTTGCTGTAAAAGATGGGCCAGCTGCAGAGAGATTTATCATTCTGTCCTATTTCAGTCTTTGCCAAGTGTAGGCCTACCTCACTCCATTACCTATGGACAGATGCAAAAAATCTATTTATTAAATGATCTGACAGCAAACCCATATTAATAGGCTGAGAAAATAAATAATAAAAGCCTATGGTTAAATCGTATGGAAAATGTGACCTGTCGAATGCCTGTGAGGCAAAGAGAAAGAAAAAAAAAAGATTTCATACACTGACACTGCTACAGTCTCTCTAAAGACAAGCATCTGTAAGCTGGAATTTAACAACAAAAAAAGTCATAAAATAGCTTTTTAAGAACTATTCTATCTTGCAAACAAAAACTGACAGAAACTTTGTGTTTTAGTACAAGTATAAATTTAACGTAAAGCATAAAAGTTTCAGGAAGGTTCTTAAGAGCTAACATCTGTGGATGATACACTCTTATCTCTTATTCTCTCTGCCTTGCTCATGAGTGGGCTTCTTCTTTATATGGAATACGTGATAAAAGCACAGGCACAGACAGCTCAGGTGGTACCAGCCATAACGTAGGCTCAAGCACGGATGGGCACCTTCAGAAAGACTTTTCATTCCCTAAAGTTATAGAGGCTTTTGTAGCATTTTCCTTGGCATAAAAACTCAAGGAAAAACAAAATGCATATTAATATTGGCAGAGTGCAACAATAATAGGGAGATTCTAATTAAGAAATCAAGAAAGATAACATGCCTTTGATGACTATTACTGATTTCCTTTAACCTACTAGAATAATTAAGTTCCTTGAACGTAGCACTTATATTTCTTTAACTTTGGGTCTTCCGGAGACCCAAATAGTACGCTTTACTTAATTGTGTCCAATATATATTTAGCAAATTGTAGTATATTAAAATTTCCTGATTCTTGGAATTTAAAGAATTTTACCAGAAAGGCCACTTCAGTCAACACACTTATATGTTAAAATTTCTGCTTAAAGTATCAAAAACATATTTCACAAATGTTGTTATTTTTCCTACTGAAAGAAATTAATATAGATTTGGGATTTTAGGAGTTGGAAGTGTCCCCTGCTTTTTGGGACTTTCAAACTGTTATATGGTCTTGTCAGGTCCTGGAGGAATCTCAGGGCCTGATAGAGAAGGTACCAGAGGTTCCTACTTCTGCTTTAACCAGAGCAGCTGCGCTTTTATCTGTTTTACATAATTTAAAATCTTGTTTGAAAAATATATGAAAACCTAGTTTAAAACATATATCTCTGAGAATTCCTTTTCACATAATTTCAGGTAAGGCCAGTAACAGTTTTTAAGTGGCTTATGCCTCTAATGAATAAGTAAATGCTATAACTGTTTTTCAAATTGTATGTATTTCTTTTCCTTTTTTTAAAAATTTATTTATTTTATTTACTTTATTTTTGGCTGCGTTGGGTCTTCGTTGCTGCACGCAGGCTTTCTCTAGTTGTGGTGAGCGTGGGCTGCTCTTCGTTGTGGTGCGTGGGCTTCTCATTGTGGTGGCTTCTCTTGTTGTGGAGCACAGGCTCTAGGCGCGTGGGCTTCAGTAGTTGTGGCTCGCGGGCTTCAGTAGTTGTGGCTCATGGGCTCTAGAGCACAGGCTCAGTAGTTGTGGCACACGGGCTTAGTTGCTCTGCAGCATGTGGGATCTTCCCGGACCAGGGCTCGAACCCGTGTCCCCTGCATTGGCAGGCGGATTCCTAACCACTGCGCCACCAGGGAAGCCCTGTATGTATTTCTTATAACTTCTTCCACTCACAAACTTTTATTAAAGTTACTGGTAATCATTGCTGACATTCAATTGTAATACTTCCATGTACATGAACTTGTTGTCAGTGTCCTATTTGGATGGTGCTCATGCTAAAGCAATTGTAAATAAATTAATATAATCATTGCTGCTACGGAACATATGATAACTAAATTTCATAAATTTTTCCCTACTTGTAGATATGCTGATGAAATGGGCAATAAGAAAAAGTAAGAAGAAGAATACGAAGTAGAGAGAAAAGTTAAAAACTAGACCACAGATTAGAGCTCGCATCAGTTCCTTGAGGGAAATCTTATCTGGTCAAAGTCAAGTTCTCTATTCCTGTAACAGACCATTTTCCCCAGCTAGTAGAGACTGATTCATCACAAGGATTGAGCACTTCAGAGATAGCTGCTCTTTAAAAAATATATTGTGGACATAATGTTTATGTCATTGAAAAGGAATATCCATCTCTAAACCCAGTTCTAGAATTCCAGTACATTGTCAGTCTGAAGTATTTGGTCTACATGGGGACAAGGTGGGAATGGGGTGGTTGGAATAGCAATTGCTTATGAATACTCAGTAAATACATACAGTTTGTAAGTACATAGATGATATCAAGGTAATTCTCTGATTGTTCTACTTTATTAATATGGGTGAATAATGATTCTCCAGTTTCAAAGAGACCAGGGAAACCAAGACTAGCGCTTGAATTGGATTAAGTAAACATACTAGGAAAAACTTGCGTGGGAGATTATCTTGCAGGAGGTTGTTAGAATAAATTTAATACTATTGTAGAAGTTTATAGGCTTTTCATGTACATTATCTTATATAATATTTTTTAAAAATTCTTTGTAGTAGAAAGGACTATTAATTCTTCTTGACTGATGAAAAATAACGAGTCCCAAAAGTTAGTTATACTGTCTCAAGTTGAACAGTTAGTACATGGTGAACCAGAGATTAAAATTCAAAACCTCTTATTCTAGTTTTAGTGCTATCTTCATGTCATCGTTATAGTTTCATACCATCCTAGATGCAGAAAAAGATATTATTGATTGATCTCTGTAATTATATTGTTACTTGCTTTCCTTTATAAAGAGGAAAGCAACCTTTAGTATAAAATTGGCTTCTTAGTGGTTTTAGGTAGTGAGACTAGTCATGTAAGGTATATAGTTCATAAAGAATTGTGCTCCCTGACCTAATGACCATGATGGACTCCCTGATCAAGTTACTTTTAGTAATAGCAAGATAATATCTTTGATCTGAGATATGGTAAACATGGACTGACAAACGTAACCATACATAGATTAAATCCTTAAGTAGTAGACTTGGTGTTTTTTTCTCTGTATTATGAGATCAAAATAGACAGGCATGCTTATTTAAACCTGGGCAGTAACCAGCACTGGGGATCAGGGTAAAACTTCTGTTAACATTGATGGCTCATTTCCCAACTGTCATATAAGTTCCTAACCAGATTTAAATCATCCCTCCTTCTAAACTCAGCAATCTAAGACAATTAAAAACATGTTTGTTGTTGTTGTTGTATTGCTGCTGAAAAAGAGTAAGTGCATTTAATGGACTCCCTACATAAAAAGTTTCTTTATTCAAATTAAATCTTTTCTTTAAAAGAGAGGATGAATAGTTATTTCTTCTAAACTGCTATTATTTTGTTCTTAGAATTCAAGAAAATCAGTTCATTAGGTTTTAATTATTATTAACAAAAGATAAGTTTCTCCCTCAGAATCTTGTGCACTAATTAAAATTGACAATGGTTGAAAAAAGTAATACTAATGCAGGAAAAGTGGTTTTATTTTAGAGAACTGTCAAGGAAGTGTGAATGATAAAGTAACAGGAAACAATATTAATAAAAGGATAAGTGTTAGAAACATACAGTACTGTGCCAAATTACACTGCATTGGATAAACAAATTCAGTGAATCATTTTCTGACTGACAAAGCACTTAACCAAAGGAAAAGTGTGAAAATGAACAACAAAAAAATATTCCAAAGAGCTACTAAGATTGGAGTGACAGCTGGAGAGACAAAGTGTACTAGCATGTAAAGGAACTGTGTTTGATTAAGTCATGTGTCAAATATGCAGGGGACTGAAAGTCATTCAGACTCTGAAAGATAAAGATAGAAACGTATGGCCAAAAGAATAATGCTCAAAGTGAAACTGACTGAGGTATTTGGAATATTAAATAAAAATTCCATTCCATTACATAAAGCTATGGAATTTGCGTTGAAAGTCAGCTTTACTGGAAAGGATGTTGGATAATGTCCAACATTTAGCACGTGCCCAATCTTATATGAAAGTAAAGCAATGGTTTAAAAAGTAAAGCCCAATCTTATATGAAAGTTTGCTATTGAACCTATGTAAATATGAATATAATAAAATGGATAAGTATTTATTTCCCAAGATACCCTAGTCTGCCAAAAATTCTGAAAAGATAAATGGAAGTTTGTACCCAAAGACAGTCGTGAACCATTTATTTGAAAACTTATTAAGTAAACAGGCTATTATAATTTAGTATGAAATATCACATGTTCAGTTTAGCATCTTGCAATAAATTATTAGGAGGAGGAAACAATGCATAAAAACACATGACAGTGAGATTTTTCTAAGTATCAAGCTATTTCATTGCACAAAATACTGATATATTTGGTATTCCGGGGGCGCGGGGAAAGCTGCGTATAGCTTCATTGGCTGAGCTAAGCTACCCCATTGCTTGAGCAGTTAATAACTATGGACAATTTTAAACATCTTGGGAAGATGAAGAGTATAGTTTGCCTTACGTTAGAGAAAAGATAATACATTATAACTAATGCAGTGATCTCAACCTGATACTAACTCTGAGTTCCACCAGGGATAAATCTCATCATCATTTTATTATTTGGCTACGTAAATTAACAGAACTAGTAATTAAAGGATTAGTAAATCTTTAGTAAAAACTTGGTAGCATTGAGGAAAAGTTCACTTTAAATGGTCACCCTGACCAGAGAATTGCTTGTCTTGGGCTCAGTTACTTACTCTTTTAAAAGGATAATTTCTCTTGTGAAAATGCAACTGGACTATACACTCACTCCAATTCACTGTCCAATAGTTGCAACATCTTGGGTTTCATCTTGGACTCCTTCCTATCCTTAGTATCTCTTGAAACCATTTTCATTGGTTTTCATCTCCTCTGTCAACACCATATTTCTCCTGAATTATTGGAACATCCCCTGCACTGATCTTCCTGCCTCCTGCCTTGTCCTTGACCCATGTCATCAAGCTGCAGTGAGGGGGGGTGTTATAACACTGTAATGTTTTGCCTAGTACTCTGTGCCACCTGTGCTTTTGAGGAACAGAAATAGTGTTTCCAGCACTATTAAATCCCCAACACCTGGCACCTATCATACACTGTACAATATTCTTTAAATGAATCATTGAATAGATGGTTGGATAGATGCCTGGGAAAGTCCTCTATCTATGGGAGCAAAATTATAAATGATGATTAGCACAAAGAAATGTTAACTCTAGAACTACGGTTTTGGTGCATAACGAAGTAGATGCAATTTCAGCGTTAGCCATAAAAATTTAATGTGCATTCACAGCACTGCCCTGTGGGTAGATTCATTCCAAATTCCAAATAGCTGAATAATACAACAGAACTTTACAGCACATGCCAGTCATAAGGTAGAGCTTGCTATATTTAAAATACATAGCATCTATTAAAACTTATAAAGTCTGTGGAAATCATGAAATACAAAAGATTAATAGAGTGTTTTCTATACTGAAGTTGGAATGTCATGTCAGGCGAGTAGAAATAAAATGATTAATGTAGGATCTGGGAAAATGGACGGTGAACCCAAGCAAATAATTACAGATATAGATTGTACTGTCTCCATTTCCAGTGTGACAAGTGAGATGTACCATCCCGCCATGGAATTCTTTGCAAGTACTGCTTTTAAAATCCTCTAGACTTTTTATTTTGTCCATCTTAACTGGCAGGCCATAAATAAATGTTGACATGACATTACTGTGTCTGTTCCACTTCACTAATTTTTGACTTTTTTTCTTATTTCCCTAGAAAAACAGTACAGGATAGCAAAGGAAAAGGTAGCCGGAAGATTTTTTTTTTTAATTCTTGAGAGCTCAGTTACTGACCGGGATGCTTCTCTGAAAAAGATTAATGATATCTGGAATGACTTCAGACTGTCCTTAATTTCTTTACCAATAAAATTCCAGGTGAGATGAGCTAGCCCTAAAACAGTGTGTGTCTTCAATGTGTTTCTTTAGAGTTTACTAAGATTGTCAAAGTCTAGAAGTGAAGATGGTCCTTTACAATCTTCTAATGTCCAATGAAGTTTCTAATACTCTCAGTCATGTATATTCTCTTGGGAGAAACTCAGTAACAAATTCGTTCAAGGGGCTTGTTGAGTTGAACTGGATAAACCTGTAAAGGATGGATGGATGTGAGAGTGCTATCTAACCGTTACACAAAATTGCGAGCTGATAGGAATCACTGCTAATTATTAACCCCATTTTACAATACCCCATAATCCTGCAATTCTTTCAACAACTGTAAAATTTTTCCAGTAAGGTGATTTTGTTTTAACTGAAAGGCTATATCGTATTCTGAAGTTTATGGAAACTAAAGATGTGAAAAGAGGTAAAGCTAGAAGATGGATGAAGAAAAAGATCAAATCAAATAAAGATAAGTAGCTGCAATTCAAAAGAGATGCATATCACTTGTTCATTACAAGAGAACAGTCATAGAAAGGCATCAGCAGTACTTCTTGTAAAGTGAATGTTGTACAGTATCTATGGCATTAAGTTAAGCAGGGCTTGGAAACGATCAAACATTTGGTTGTGAAACCACAGATGTAGTTTGTAGCAAATAGTTTGAACCAATCTTTGTATTCCAGTCATTAAACCTACTTATAAATACCAATACAAAAAAGAAACCAAGTTTGATTATTTAATAAATAATTTTCAAGAGCAAATTATACTGCAACAAGCTTAATATTAGGTAGTATCTAGTCTCAAGGGATTTTTTTTAGCCATTTTAGTAAAAAGTGTTAGAAAATAAGATTCAATTTTCATTATTTTAAGACTTTAAAACACTATGTAGACAGAAGTGTAAAAAAACAAAATGGTTATTTACACTACACCTATTTTCAAGGAACTGTGGAAAATCCCTAACGTATCTAGCTTATTGGATTTCACCAGCTATTATGTGAAATTCCTTTCCCTACAAAATGTAAAAAACCAAGTAGTGAATTCCACAGGGTATTTTCTTGAGCGTAAAGCCATCAGTATTCTAGTGTATTTTGTGTAAGTATACTAATGTCTATTTTATAGAACACACAACTGCATGGTGAATACAGTGCTAGAGTTTGGGGACTTATCAGGCTATTATTTGCATGAAGTATGTAGCAGAAGTTAAAATACTTTAGCTCCCAAAGCATATGGGCAGAATTTATAACCTCCAAATAGAAAATCATGTAAGCCTAACGACTAAATTCTTTATAGATGATGGAGAAAATGATGTCTCCATGATCCTTTGCACATTATAACATATTACAATTATTAATTTATTAATTCTACATAGATTTATTGGCCATCTGCTATATGCATAACACTATGCCATCTCTTTTTGTTTGCTCATTTGGGAGTTTTATTTTCAGTATACTCTCTGAAGAGAGGAAGGATATAATTTAATATTTCCATTTCTTCATCTACCCATTAGACATATATATGCTCCCATTTACCATATCCCTCTAAAGCAGAGGGGAAGCCTGCTTTAACTTGAAAACTTTTAGTTACAAGTTGCTCATGACTGCATTAAATAGCCCCACTTTTTGGAAATATTCTAAGGAATCTTTTTCTTACTTTGAATCATTGAGTGGAAATATGTCATATATATACATATATATACGTATATATGGAGAGAGAGAGAGAGATTTATTATAAAGAATTGGATCACTTAGTTATGGAGGCTGAGAAATCCCAAGATCTACAGTCAGCAAGCTGGAGATGTAGGAGAGCCAATGGTATCCAGTCCAAGTCTAAAGGCCTGGGAACCAGGAGAGTCAGTGGTATAAGTTCTACTTTGAATCCAAGTCCAAAGGCAGGAGAAAACCAATGTTCCAGTCAGGCAGAGAAAGCAAATTCTCCCTCATTCAGCCTTTTCTTCTATTCAGGCCTTCAACTGATTGGATGAGGGCCACCCACATTAGAGAGGGTAATCTGCTTTACTCAGTCTACCAATTCAAATGTTAATCTCATTGAAGAACTCTTATAAACACATCCAGAATAGTTTTAACCAAAAACCTCCATCAAGTTGACACATAAAATTAAGCATCACATTTATGTTGCTTCCTTGACCAATGTACTCTTCTTAATGTGAAACAGACATGACACCCAAATACTTTAGCAACCCTGTTCAGCATTAGTCTAAGTCCTCACCTCCAAAAATCTTGCTAAACTCCAAGTATAGTTAAGAAATGATGGCAATAAGTCATATATTGGTTATCTGGTGATTGCTTGGGCTGAGACGGTGCCAGCAAAGGTGGTGAAAAATGTTTGGTTCTAAACGTTGAATGGCGGACCCAATAGAATTTTTCTTACAAATAGAGTGGCATAAGAAAGAGCGAGGTAGAGAATGATGCCACATTTGGCCTGGACAACTAAGAGAATGAAGTTACTACTCCTGCAGCAGGAAAGATTCTGGGAGCTGCAGGTGTGAGGGTGGGGTAGGAGGAGTCAGGACTCAATTTTAGAAATAGTCACTTTGAGAAGCCTATTCAACACCCAAGTGGAGATGTTGGTAGGCCATTGAACATAGTTGGTGTTTAGTAGAGACATTAATTCTAGAGGAATAATTTTAAGTCAGTCACACCAAATAGATACTTTTAAGTTATGAAGCTGATGAAATCACCAAAAGAGTAAAGACAAATAGAAAAGAAACAGAATGTGTGTAAGTACATACATAAACAGAGTTACCTGTGTTCACTGAAAACAAATCATATGCGTTGGAGAACTCTATAATATTGCTCTGCCTTTTAACAAATCCCTCCATACAAAGACCTCAGACAAGCTCAACTAACTCTAAGAAACCCAAATTTAACTTAACCTGCTCCTGAATTTTTTTAGAACTAAAAATAATTCCGTTGATACTGTAAAAATAGAGCAGAATTTGTTTGTACTGTCCTCAAGGCAATGGGGCAGAAGAAATAATGAAATGACCTTAATCTGGGAACAGAAATGTTTTTAAAGAAGCCAAAAATAGTACTGGGATCACAAATTATATACAAGCCCTGAGATTTTAATGACGTTGCCGCATCAGAGTTATCTGTTCTCTGTTGCTTTATATATAAGTATGTTTAATTTTTATTATGACAAAATAAAACAGGGCATTTGGAGTGAAAGGTCAAGAAAATAAATCTGCTCATATGAACTCAGTCTGTTTAGACACTATTGATTCTGTTGTCTGTATCTGCTCCAAACATTTCCTGTAATAACTTTAAAGTTCGTCAATCAAATTTATCCTATACATAAAACATGTACAAGGGAAAGCAAATAGGAAATATTATTCTTTTCAGCATTTATAGTCCTGCCTACTTAGCAGTATTTTGTAATCAGTAACATATTTCTCATATGATTGATAGTACTCTATCTGGAAAATGATCATACTAAGTCTGGTCATACAACTTTGATCACTCTGTATTCATTGCTGAGCTAGCTCTATTCATGAAATAACAGTGTGAGCTATTTCCATGGATGATATTAAAGATTAAAATATTTTACTAATGACCTTAAGCAAATCAGACACAAAAGCAAAGATTTTAAGTGGAAAACTTTCATCAATTCAATTATGTCACATTGAAAATCTTCCAAATGATACCATAAAAGATAAAACTAGGCACTAAAAAACTTGAAACATGTAAAGCAGGCAAATATATATATTTATTTATTTATATTGTTTATATATATTGGGAAAAAGGATGTGAACTAGAAATTCACAAAGGATGACACAAGAATGGTCAAAAAACAAATGATAGGATGTTCAACTTCATGGATAATCAGAGAAATGCAAATTAAAAGAGTGACATATAATATCTCACCTATCAAATTGGCAGATGTGTTAGTCTGACAACTCCAAATGTAGGCAAATGTATAGGTAAATGGGTATCCTCCAGCTTTCCTGGCTGGAGTGGAAATTCAAAATATAACCTTTTTGAAGGGTAATTTTGCAATAGCTAGTAAGGTTGAAAATACCCATAACTCAGGGCCTCCCTGGCGGTCCAGTGGTTAAGACTTTGCCTTCTAATGCAGGGGGTGTGGGTTCAATCCCTGGTCAGGGAGCTAAGATCCCACATGCCTTGGGGTCAAAAAACCAAAAAACATAAAACAGAAGCAATATTGTAACAATCTAGGTATATACCCTTGAGAAATTTTTGCACGTGTGTTCAAGCAGATGTAGTCACAAATATTCATTGTAACATTGCTAAAATTTTAAAAACTAAAGCAACCAAAATGTTATCAAAAGATAAATAAATCATGGTATATTTATGTGATGGAATAGATTTCTGTTATAATACTAAATGAACAGTATAATACTAAATGAAGCATAATACTAAATGAAAGGAAGCTAGTTCCATATTGGCAGGTAAAGATAATATGATTTGGTAATTATATGATAAAATTATGTAAACTTTTTTTTTTTTTTTGTAAACTTTTAAAACTCACAAAACTCACATGCTTTCATGGCTGTATATATCTATGTTAAAATGTATACAGAGCATAAGTATAAAGAATAAATAAACTTCATGATGGTGTTTGCCTTAGACAAGAAGGAAGAGGAATGGATCTGGCAAAATGTACATAGACGTATTGTTGAGTTTTCTTTCTTAAAAATGATCTGAAGCAAGTGCTGTAAATTGTTAACATTTATTAATTTCAGTGGTAGTATATGTAAAGTTTATCGTATTTCTCTATATACTTTCCAATTAGGAAATTATAGTTATGTATTTCCTATTAAACATTTATTAATTTAGGAGTCGTTATATTACACTTACATTTACAATTACATTTATTTTTAACAGTATTAGTGTTGGTATCATATAAACATTTTTAAAAGGTTACAGTAGAACTGTCCCTTTACAGATCACATTTTTAAGCCAATACAAATAATTTCCAGCTGAAATACATTTCCTCTAAATTCTACACGTTCCTGGTAACTTTGCCCCACTTCTGATCTACCCATCATCTTTGATGGCTCTACACACTCATGGCAAGATCCTTATCCTTCCCCAATATTAGCAGCCTCTATATCCCTGTCTCCCTGACCATAAAGAACTCATCATGCCACTTATTCTTGTTTACTTTTGTTACCTTGACAAACCTAAGAGAGAAGGCTGAGAGTCCTTGACTTGTCTCTAACACCTAGAAATCCATGCCCATACAGCTCAGTATAGCCCTTATTCTGGACCCGTCGCTCACCCCGTTCCAACCCTTGAAATCCATTCTGGCGGCGAACCTCTGGAACTCAGTCAGTCATCAGCAAATTTCTTCATAACTTCTATCAATTCTTTGCAAGGTCCCTTATCATCTTTTTTCCTGAATTGAAATCTGGCCCTCACCTAACGATATGCATTCCTCTGGAGCCTTTTCAAATGGGGGCTGTCTCTCTGTCTCTCTCACACATTCTGCAGGGCTTTCTTGCTTTTCACTTCCACCTCTAGACAGTTACTCCGTCTTCTGGAAATCCCAGCATATTTGAAGTTCATGCTTCCTACTCTATTATCCTTACCCTCCTCACTGCAGCTGTTTAGATGCCAGTGGACAATTCGCCTTCATTCCTTGGAGATTTCAGCTCTTGGACTTCTACGGTTCCAGAACAATGCAAAGTAAATGTCTGGGTTAAGGCACTTGGTCTATGGTATTTTGTTATAGCAGCCTCAGCTGACTAATACAGTGGTTATGAACAACTAGTGGGGAAAGCGTTGCTGTGAAACCACAGTACAACTTGTCTCTTTTAGAGGAAAGAGCGTCAGGCAGGAAGACACGATTTGAGCATTGCCCTTATATCCTATTAACTCAAAGATCGAGTAGTTCTGGAATAGATGAGTATAAATATGGTTGTTCATTGTACACTTTACACATTCCATTTTATTATGAGGCTGAATAAGTGTTTGTCTTAACCTCAGGCTCTAGCTGGCATGGGCCTATAGGTATAACATTACCACAGAAAGAACAGACACAGAGACAACAGTACCGGCCTTGCAGCTGCACTGCTCTGAAATGTGCATGATACCATCTATTGAAGTTATTGAAAACTTCTTGTCCCCAGGTGTCATTGATCTTGTATTTTCTGGTAACATTCTCCTAAACTAATGGCTGATTTCCACTGAGTTTGTACTTTATAAATATCTGATGAATGAATGCACAAATGAGCGGATTACATAGAAAGGAAAAATTTACTTTCTGTAACTGATTTTTAAAATATAATACAATCTTTTAAACATTATATAATTTCTCTTTCCACACTGTAAACCATAAAATTAAAATCCCATCTATCTCATAAAGTGAAGCATTTCCTATCCCAGTAATTTTTAATGTCATCATTATAAAAACTTCCACTGGGATTTTGATGGCTTATAATTTCCAATAAAATGAGACAGAAAAGAAGGAAAGTCTTCTTTGTAAAATAAATACTTCTTCATTCAACCTTTTAATGAAGCAGGAATATTAACCCCATGCTAGAGGAAGAAACTGAGGCGTCAAGAGGGTGACTTGCCCCAAATATCATGGATAGTAAAGAGTCTTCAAACTCAGGATCATCTGACTTACTTCATTTTCCTTTCACAACAAACTACCTCCCAGAACTTGTATCTCTTCCCTTCTCCAACATACATACAAATATAGGTTCATGTGGGGTCTCTTCGAGAATTTTCCTCGGATAGGGAGGAGGGGAAAGTCATGCTCAAGTTTATTTTCTCCTGGAAACATCTCTGATTGACTCCACATGATCTGGTTTAGTTTCTATTTAAAATCATTCTGAGCTGAATTTGTACTGTACTGTACTCTATTACATAACCTTGTCACTTATCAATGTTTTGCTTTGTTCTATGTTTGTTGATAATTTTGAGCCCTCAGATTTTAGATCTCAAAATATAATAAAATATATTATTTATTTCTGATTAAAAGAAAACATGTTCATTGAAAAGAATTTGAAATACAGAGAAAGACACAATCATGAAAATGAAAATCGTTCATTATCCAACTACCTAGAAATAAAACTATTAGCATTTTGGAGTTTTCAATTCCTTTTATTCTATAAATATATTTATATATTAATATACACTTTTTTCAAAAATTGTACTATAACATACTTTTAATTTTATATCTGTCTCTGCATTTGATTATGTCATCATGTTATTAAATTCATGCCACCATTTTGGTTATCAATATTCATGAAAGAGATAAATCTGGTGTGTGTGTGTGTGTGTATGTGTGCAGCAGTGTGCTAGAACTGGCTTGTGCCAGCTTGTGAGGACCACTTATATGCATGTCTTCCCAACTTTGCTCTCAGTGAAGTCATGTGGTAGTTTGAAAGCAACCATGGCAGGAATAGCTACCACCTTGCAGAGAGGAAATTGCTATAAGTTGCAGCTTTTTTTTCACTTAATTTCCAGAGAGCTAACTTACCAGAACTCTACTGGGTTTGGGTGTACAAGGTATGCTAACCTCATAACATAAAAAAAATTTAGTATATTTTGGTGTTCTGGAAACTTTTACATGGCACGTGTATTATCTGTTTCCTAATGTAGATAAACTGGACTTCTCACAGATTGCTGGTGAGAAAGTAAAGTGGTACAGCCACTCTGGAAAACAGTATAGCACTTATGAAAGTAAAAATACTTACCATATGATTCAGCAATCACACCCTTGGGCATTCTTCCCAGAGAAATGAAAACTTACATATCTGCATGGAAACCTGTACATGAATGTTAGTAGCAGCTTTATTCATAATAGTCCCAAACTGGCAGTAACTCAAGTGTCCTTCAGCAGTGACTGGCTAAACACAGTGTGGTGCATCTATAGCGTGGCGTATCACTCAACAATAAAAAAAGAATGAACTATTGTTGAACGTAAGAACTTGGATGGATTTCAAGAGAGTTATCCTGAGTGAAAAGAGCCAATCTGAAAAGTTTACGTAATATTTGATTCTATTTATATGACATTCTTGAAATACTACTGTTGTACACATGAACAGACTAGTGGTTCAAAATAAAGAGTTTTTTTTTTAAAGCAACCTTTTACATTTACAGACTTTTTTTATGCATTTGCTTACTAACTGTATTAGTTTGCTCAGGCTTCCATAACAAAATACCACATACTGGTTGGCTTAAACAACAAAAATTTATTTTCTCACAGTTCTGGAGGCTGGAAATCCAAGATCAAGCTGTTAGCAGGTTTGTTTTCTTCTGAGATCTCTCTCCTTGGTTTGCAGATGGCACGTTCTGTGTCCTCACATGGTCTTTCTTTGTGCATAAGCGCCCCTGGTGTCCCTCTGAGTCCAAATTTCCTTTTCTTATAAAGGACTCCAGTTAGATTGAATTAGTGCCCACTCTTAGGGCCTCATTTTAACTTAATCACCTCTGAAAGGTGACTCCCAAACAGTCACATTCCGAGGTACTGGAGGTTAGACTTTCAACATGTGAATTTTGAGAGTACACAGTCCAGTCCATAATACTAATGAAACCGCAGAATGAGCTTTTTCATTTCTTTTTTTTCCATTTGCTGCTTATAAGAAAATCCTTAAATGCCTCTTTAAGAAACAGTTCAGATTTGTGCTACTTTTTTTTTTTTTTTTTTAATTTACTTATGGCTGTGTTGGGTCTTCGTTTCTGTGCGAGGGCTTTCTCTAGCTGCGGCAAGCGGGGGCCACTCTTCATCGCGGTGCGCGGGCCTCTCACTATCGCGGCCTCTCTTGTTGCGGAGCACAGGCTCCAGACGCGCAGGCTCAGTAATTGTGGCTCACGGGCCCTTTTGCTCCGCGGCATGTGGGATCTTCCCAGACCAGGGCTCGAACCCGTGTCCCTTGCATTGGCAGGCAGATTCTCAACCACTGCACCACCAGGGAAGCCCTGTGCTACTTTTATTTCCTCAGAAAGACCAACAACTCAAGATTACAGATGAAGGTCTGGCCACCACTGGGGAGGTGTGTCCTTCTCTTGAGACAACCACCCTCTTGTCAGAGAAGCTGCTATTCACCCAAGAAGTTACGGTTGTCTAGATACTTTCACCGGACTGCCGGGGAAGCCCCCCACCCCGGTGTCTGACACTCATTCTCTCTTATCATTGTTGCAGTTTCCAATGTGAAACCACTGATTCTTTGAGAGGTCATTTTCTTTTCTTTGTTCAACAGTATGCTTTTCCTTACACCTCATGTTGACAGAGGAATATTTTTCAATAAACAAACTTGTGGGCTTGCCTGTGGTCTGCATCTCTTTTCATTACGTCTTGATCACATTCTCTTCTCAGGAATTGATGTGCACAGTTCCCAGTTCAGCTCTCCATCCTTCACCTGGAAATGCATCATTCTTTTGTCTTCAGCATTTTCTGTTAGAACTACACCTCCTAGGGTGACATGGGCACCATTAGGCCCTCCTAACCTAACCTCACAATTCCTACGCACTCACTCTGTATGAATTACTCTCTCTGTATGTACATTAAAAAAGGATGATTAAGGAAAAGGCAAATGTTTATTCTGATCCCCTTACAAATCTGCACTTACAATTTTATTATTATCTCTTAACATTCTACATTATACAATTGTCTCCTAAAATTGTATATTTATAAGAATATCTCTAGTGAAAAGATACTTTTTCAAATATCAGATTATTTACTGTGCAGTTTCCTTATAAATTCATATCCCTCCATCAGCAAACAATTTTGAGTATTTACCATATGCCTGTCATTTTCTAGGTACCAACAGGTGCTGACTATATGAATAGAAATATCTTTTAATATCCTTTGTCCACAATGTAGCTGGCATAGCTTGTATTCAATGACATGATTTATAGTTAAAAAGGAAAATTGTTGGGACTTCCCTGGTGGCGCAGTGGTTAAGAATCTGCCTGCCAACTCAGGGGACACGGGTTCGAGCCCTGGTCCAGGAAGATCCCACATACTGCGGAGCAACTAAGCCCGTGTTCCACAACTACTGAGCCTGCACTCTAGAGCCTGCGAGCCACAGCTACTGAGCCCACGTGCCACAACTACTGAAGCCCGCACGCCTAGAGCCCGTGCTCCCAACAAGAGAAGCCACCACAATGAGAAGCCTGTACACTGCAATGACGAGTAGCCCCTGCTCGCCACAACTAGAGAAAGCCCGCGCACAGCAACAAAAGACCCAACACAGCCAAAAATAAATTTAAAAATAAAATAAATTTATTAAAAAAAAAACTATTGGTGTTTTTCTCTTGATATTTACTATTGATTGGTATGATCATCTCAATCTGAAATTAGACTTGTCTTTCCTACATATAAAGAAATTATATGAGGATTATTAGCATTATATTAGGAATACATATATATAGAAATGGCCTGTGATCTAGAACATATAGTTCCACTCTTGCTCCAATTTGTGATTCTCTGAAATCCTGCATTCCTTGTGGTTTGTAACTATAACAACAAATTTAAGTCCAATCCAGACAATATATTCCCAGGAGACAATGTCTTACATTGTCATCAAATGTCAGCTTGAACTCAGGGCGATAGTAGAGGCTGTGACTGGAGATTAATTAAGCTATTTGTGGTCAGTGTTCCATTGTTCTTTGTTTAAGAAACAATGACATACTGAGACACAGCAGATTTTCCTCCTCTCTCTTTCTCCCATTCTCTCTCTGCTTCTTTGAACTATAGGATGAGCATTTTTCTTTCTTTCATCTTTGCTTACATTATTACAAGCTGAGAATTAACTTGTGATTCTTCCAGTGTTTTTCTTCTATTTGTCAATCTATTTATCAGTGTACATTTAAAGCATAAAAATTCTAGAATGAGATGAGAATCATGTCAAAACCATTTGGCATTTAACTAGTTTATCAAATACATATCAAACACTCTTTTTAACTGCAAAAGACGTGTAAATTAGGCCAAACTGTCTGACTCTGGGAAAAGAAAGTGGGAAGAAACCCACATTTTAAAAAATAAGTGAAGCAATAAGGGATCTGTGTTTTAGAATATTCCAAGCAGTATTTTTTCATGAAAGAAAATCACACTTAAAAAATTTTAAAAAAATTATGAAGTTGCCAATAAATATTTTTAGAAAGGATAATTTAAAGGACAATTAAAATTCTTCACAAAAAAGCATTGTTTTGAAGGATCTTTTTCTTAAGATCGTGACTTAATGAAAACCAATATACAGTCATCTCTTCATATCGGTGGATGCAGAAACCGCAGATACTGATGGCCATCTCATATAAGGGACTTGGGTATCCTTGGGTTTTGATATCCATGGGGATCCTGGAACCAACCCCCCTCAGATACCGAAGGAGGACCATATGGTCCTGTGGGCAAAGTGTGCCCCTAACAATTTCCTGTTTGGCACTCCCCTTTTGGAATGTATTTTTGCTCAAATAAATTCTTAAAACTTTTATTATGCCTCAGTTCATCTTTTAACAGATCTATGAACTGGTATTAACAGGCCCATTTATACATTATTAACACCTTCATGTTTAGGCTTTCCTACTTCAGTGAATCTGTAATATTTGCTTGGTGGTAAAGAGATGGTTCTTGTTCAATAAAGAAAAGATATGAAGGAAAAACAGACAAATATTTCTCTTTTTTTGCAGTTGATGCTATTAGGTTGAATTTAAATTAGATTACATTCTGAGAACCTTCACACTCAAATTTCTTAGAATTGAATGATGTAAAGATTATCTTCTGTTTGAATGGAAATGTTTGTGAATACGCTTAGTGCTAGTGAATATAAAATATTTTTACTACAATCAGCCCTCCATATCTGTGCGTTCTGCATTTCGATACTTGGTTGGTTTACTCCATGGATACAGAATCTGCAGACACAGAGAGTGGACTGTACTACCCCCTTTTATATCAGGGACTTGAACATCGGCAGACTTTGGTATCCTCAGGGGTCCTGGAACCAATCCCCAGCAGATACCAAGGGATGGCGGTACTTTAAAGTTGAAAGGTTGAAAGTCATACAAACAAGCAATTTTGGAAGTATATATGAACTCTAGAAATACGAAAAGAAGAATTTTGCATTTTTAATTTCTAAGTGTTATCTTGCCACGGGGTAGCCTTCAGTCTGGGTTTTCATTTGTGTTTACTTTTGTGCATTTATATCTCAAAGAAGTTTTGTGCTGAGGTTTTACTTAGAAGATAATTCCGATGAAAGAGTTTATTTAATGAATGATCTTGTAACCTATGAAGAATAAGTGTGAGCAGGACTTTAATTTTCAGGATGGTCGTATTGTTTTTATCTCCTCTCTCTCTCCTTTCAGTGTACATAGGCATGTACAGAATAAAATGGACTAACCAAAATTCTTAGATACTAGACCATTTTTGATAATTTCTCATTAAATATAGCATACCCTTTAACATTTTAATTACTAAATGCCTGTCTTATAAATCCATTAACTTTTCCTTATATGTAACTAATAGTAAACAAAAGTAAAATTTCTCAAAGGAATTATTCTCCTATTCTTTTGGAACTACCTATGCACAGAGGCATAACTATAGGCATAATACTTACTGATCACAAGGTACAACGTGATTTTTAAAAAAAACTAATCGCTCATAGTTTTATAAATTTCTTCTTTCATAAAAAGTTTAGTTCAGAAAAAAATACTATATTTTTATGTATATACCTATTTTATTTACCAACATCACAAACATGCACCATATATGGTTTAATGTCCTGTTTTGTGATAGTTTTAAGACAATCAGTTAATTGACTTTTAAATGAATTCGGAAGCCCTTTTTGATAGTGTTGGAATTCAATAATGCTAACATTATTTTTTTTGAACTGGATTTAAATCTCTTTAAATGGAATGACAAACCCCAATAGCTTGATGAAAATAAACTTGGATGCAAGTTTTAGCCTTCTGGTGGAAATCTGCCAAAAAAGCTTTCACTAGATAACAATCACTGTAAGTATAATAGCAACTGACAATGGTTTAAACATGACCCCACACACATCCTTTTAGAAATCACAATGCTCTTAACCAATAACACGGTCAATGACAGGGTTATGGGTATGAGTATGGGAAGCCAGGATGACAAGGATGGGGAAAGCAGGTGGTCCATACAAAGAGAAGACCACCAAACCTGCTGGGATAATTTAGATAATTCATTTTGTCCTTGAATAGACAAGGTTGTTTTAAATTTGACATTTTGCCACCCTTTTTTATTTTGCTTATAATTTTAGAAAGCTTTTCTATGAGTTGATATAATTGATTTGAAGTGGGAGCATTAATAGTATTTTGATAAAGTAGCCCCTTCCTTTGTATTTCTTTGATTTACACTATTCCACACTAGCAATCAATTGAAGTATTTTAAAAGAAAGTTTACAATTTAAGAAGCAGACGCCTTATTAACCCAATGTATAGGTATAATTATTTTTTGTACTAAATTTAACTCATATTCATTATATGTGTGTACACATATATATAGTATGTGTATAGATGTGTGTACCATACAAATGTATATACACGTATACATATGTATATATATACATACATACACACATATATACATATATGTATTATAGCCAAACATTTACTTTGAGAACTTAAGTAAATATAGAGAGTGAAAAATTGGACATAAAAGATGTAAATTAGCAGAAACACAAATTTTGGCTATGCAAAGCCCAGCATCAGAATTTTAGTAACTGTTTAAGTGTTTGTTATTTGTCTGAGGCTCCAAAATTGAATCATTGATGTTTCTGGAAATAAACACAGCTTTACTGTGGTCTAGAATAGTGCCCTGAATTGTGCTTCAGTAATCAGATAATCTCTGCTATTTCTCAAAAAATCCCTAGAGGAATAGATATATTGCAAATGCTGCTGTGAAATAGGAAACTAGGGTGTAAAAGTCAAAAATGGGATCAATGCCTTCAGTTAAGCAGTCACATTGCTAAAAATGTCTAGTTGATATGGCCAAGACTGTTTTTTTTGAATTTTTGAATTTTATTTACTTTTTTATAAAGCAGGTTTTTATTAGTTATCCATTTTATACATATTAGTATATATATGTCAATCTCAATCTCCCAATTCATCACACCACCACCCCTGCCCATGCCACTTTCCCCCTTAGTGTCCGTACATTTGTGCTCTACATCTGTGTCTCTATTTCTGCCCTGCAAACCGGTTCATCTGTACCATTTTTCTAGGTTCCACATATATGCGTTAATATACGATATTTGTTTTTCTCTTTCTGACTTACTTCACTCTGTATGACAGTCTCTAGATCCATCCACGTATCTGCAAATGACCCAATTTCATTCCTTTTTATGGCTGAGTAATATTCTATCATATATATGTACCACATCTTCTTTATTCATTCATCTGTCGTTGGGCATTTAGGTTGCTTCCATGACCTGGCTATTGTAAATAGTGCTGCAATGAACACTGGGGTGCATGTGTCTTTTTGAATTATGGTTTTCTCTGGGTATATGCCCAGCAGTGGGGTTGCTGGGTCATATGGTAATTCTATTTTCAGTTTTTTAAGGTACCTCCATACTGTTCTCCATAGTGGCTGTGTCAATTTACATTCCCACCAACAGTGCAAGAGGGTTCCCTTTTTTCCACACCCTCTCCAGCATTTGTTCTTTGTAGATTTTCTGATAATGCCCATTCTAACTGGTGTGAGGGGATACCTCATTGTAGTTTTCCTTTGCATTTCTCTAATAATTAGTGATGTTGAGCAGCTTTTCATGTGCATCTTGGCCAACTGTATGTCTTCTTTGGAGAAATGTATATTTAGGTCTTCTGCCCATTTTTGGATTGGGTTGTTTGTTTTTTTAATATTGAGCTGCATGAGCTGTTTATATATTTTGGAGATTAATCCTTTGTCCGTTGATTCATTTGCAAATATTTTCTCCCATTCTGAGGGCTGTCTTTTCATCTTGTTTGTAGTTTCCTTTGCTTTGCAAAAGCTTTGAAGTTTCATTAGGTCCCATTTGTTTATTTTTGTTTTTATTTCCATTTCTCTAGTAGGTGGGTCAAAAAGAATCTTGCTGTGATTTATGACATATAGTGTTCTGCCTATGTTTTCCTCTAAGAGTTTTATAGTGTCTGGCCTTACATTTAGGTCTTTAATCCATTTTGAGTTTATTTTTGTGTATGGTGTTGGGGAGTGTTCTAATTTCATTCTTTTACATGTAGCTGTCCAGTTTTCCCAGCGCCACTTATTGAAGAGACTGTCTTTTCTCCATTGTATATCCTTGCCTCCTTTGTCATAGGTTAGTTGACCATAGGTGCGTGGGTTTATCTCTGGCTTTCTATCCTGTTCCATTGATCTATATTTCTGTTTTTGTGCCATTACCATATTGTCTTGATTACTGTAGCTTTGTAGTATAGTCTGAAGTCAGGGAGTCTGATTCCTCCAGCTCCTTTGTTTCCCCTCAAGATTGCTTTGGATATTCAGGGTCTTTTGTGTCTCCATACAGATTTTAAGATTTTTTTGTTCTAGTTCTGTAAAAAATGCCATTGGTAATTTGATAGGGATTGCACTGAATCTGTAGATTGCTTTGGGTAGTATAGTCATTTTCACAATATTGATTCTTCCAATCCAAGAACATGGTATTTCTCTCCATATGTTAGTATCATCTTTAATTTCTTTCATCAGTGTCATAGTTTTCTGCATACAGATCTTTCGTCTCCCTAGGTAGGTTTATTCCTAGGTGTTTTATTCTTTTTGTTGCAATGGTAAATGGGAGTGTTTCCTTAATTTCTCTTTCAGATTTTCCGTCATTAGTGTATAGGAATGCAAGAGATTTCTGTGCATTAATTTTGTATCCTGCAACTTCACCAAATTCATTGATTAGCTCTAGTAGTTTTCTGGTGGCATCTTTAGGATTCTCTATGTATAGTATCATGTTATCTGCAAACAGTGACAGTTTTACTTCTTCTTCTCCAATTTGTATTCCTTTTATTTCTTTTTCTTCTCTGATTGCTGTGGCTAGGACTTCCAAAACTATGTTGAATAATAGTGGTGAGAGTGGACATCCTTGTCTTGTTCCTAATCTTAGAGGAAATGCTTTCAGTTTTTCACCATTGAGAATGATGGTTGCTGTGGGTTTGTCATATATGGCCTTTATTATGTTGAGGTAAGTTCCCTCTATGCCCATTTTCTGGAGAGTTCTTAATCACAAATGGTGTTGAATTTTGTCAAAAGCTTTTTCTGCATCTATTTAGATGATCATATGGTTTTTATTCTTCAATTTGTTAATACGGTGTATCACATTGATTGATTTGCGTATACTGAAGAATCCTTGCATCCCTGGGATAAATCCCACTTGATCATGGCGTATGATCCTTTTAATGTGTTGTTGGATTCTGTTTGCTACTATTTTGTTGAGGATTTTTGCATCTATATTCATCAGTGATATTGGTTTGTAATTTTCTTTTTTTGTAGTATCTTTGTCTGGTTTTGGTATCAGGGTAATGGTGGTCTCATAGAATGAGTTTGGGAGTGTTCCTTCCTCTGCAATTATCACAGCTAATTGTATCAGAGCTAAATGTATCACATCATCACAGCTCTCATATCAAAGATTATCTATTTCTTTTACTTATGAAAGACAACTTGGGTACAAATAAATTAAGATACAAACCTTGAAGATGTATATAGATGCATCTCCATTGACTTAAGAAATGTATTTTGGGAAAAGAGAAGAGTATGGGTGTTGTCTCAGTTAGTGATTGATTCTAAATTTTTTTTACCTTAAACATTTTTTCTAAATCTTTTTTTAAAATTTATTTATTTATTTTATTTATTTTTAAATTTTTGGCTGCATCGGGTCTTCAGTGCTGCACACAGGCTTTCTCTAGTTGCAGCAAGCAGGGGCTACTCTTCATTGCAGTGCATGGGCTTATCACTGCAGTGGCTTCTCTTGTTGCAGAGCATGGGCTCTAGGCGTGTGGGCTTCAGTAGTTGCAGCTCTTGGGCTCAGTAGTTGTAGCACGTGGGCTCTAGAGCGTAGGCTCAGTAGTTGTGGTGCACAGGCTCAGTTGCTCCACGTCATGTGGGATCGTCCTGCAACAGGGATCGAACCTGTGTCCCCTGCATTGGTAGGCGGATTCTTAACCACTGCACCATCAGGGAAGTCCCTACCTTAAACATTTTTGATCAGATGTGCCAGGATGCTTTTTGGTGAAATTGTCTAGAATGTGCTTGGCCTTTTTGATATTCAATTTTTTTAACATCAGAAAAATGTGTTTGAGTTATATTTTCCTATTCCTTTCCTATTGCTCAAAATGTCTTCTTTACACATACCAATAATGCTTAAGTTGCACTTTCATTTTCTGTTTTTCTCATCTATTATGTTTTCTCTCATTAATTTTATCTTTTCCCTCCGCATTCTAGGAGAGCCCTTTAGATCTTATTCTTTTACTGTACTTTGTCAATTCTAACCTATAGGCCTCTGATATAGGCTTTAAAATTCTGCTATTGTGGGTTTATTTACCTTGTCCTTCTTCTTTATGACTCATCTTCTTATCCATTTAGCTCAGCCTTCCCTTTGGGAATTTCTACTCTTGTTTAATAAAAAGTTCCTTGGTTCTTAATTGATGAGAATCAACACATTTTCTAAATGTTATTTTGAATTTTGGAATAATCATTTCCTGGGAATTGATCTTTCTCTAATGTTTAATTTTGTTTTCACTTCCTTGTTTGGGGGCATTTTCCTTTGCCCTTTTTATTTCTCTATTGTGTCTTTTAATTTTCCTCACCTCCACTGGATTCAATGTAGTGCTGTTTGGATTCCTGTCTTAGGTAAACAAATGCATAGATGTAAGCAGTTTCTGTTTCAATTCCCAGTGTCTACAAAGCTCTCATTTACTACTTGAGACCATTCGCTATACAAGTGTCCCAGTGCCATGATACCATGACAGCACAATACATGAAAATCTCATCCTCAGTATGTACCACTTACAGAGCAGCCTCTTGGGCGGCAGTGTGCCACTTCAATTACCACATGCTTCTGGCCCAGCTGTTTTCTGGAAAGAGAAAGAGTGATGTACGAATGATGACCAGCCCTCTAACTGCCCACAGAAACCTCCATCGGGCAGTAGAAGAAAGGCTGCCAAGTTTCCTGTTTAGAACAGTTCCTTTTCTTATTTAAGAGCCAGACAGTGGCAAAGGGATGTTGAAGAGTGCATTTACATGGCCAAGTTTTCTCTGTTCTGGATATAAAGTATGGATGGAAGAGTGCGTGGATTTTCATTCCTATTCAATCAAGCTGTAACTAGTTAAAAAAAAAAAAAATCCTACCAAGTTCTGACAATAACTTCAATGTCATTCTTAATTTTCAGTGTAGTGAATTTGCATTTTCTATGTTTTTGTAGGAAATATGTACTTTTGGAGGCAAAGAGAAGAGGATATTGTAGTATAACATGCCAGAGATCATGAGGGCCTGGGTGTGGGCCAGAGCTGCACACATTTCATCATTGAAGATAGGAGGTAAAATTTAGATTCTCACATGCAAACTTCGAGGCCTATGAGACAGCAGGAACAGATATTTATTAGGCAGTTTGATCTGCAGGACTGCACCAGAACCAGAAGAGATGCTGACATTGGAGTTACAGAGTTAGAAGTCTTATTATATATGTGACAGTTGAAACTACGGCACTAAGGACAGAAGCCTGGGATATACAAATCCTTAACTCATCAAGAAGCATTTGGGAAAAGAAGCAAGAATAAGTAGAAAAGGGAACTTTGAAAAGAACATATTTTCAACAAAGTCAAAAGCTGAAGAGAGGTTAAACTGGATGAGCCCAAGAGGTCTGACATTTTAAATTTTCAGTAACGTTTTAGAGATGAGTGTAAGAGGAGTCATCGACGTTGAATCCTGTAACGCAGTGAATTGATGAGAGGATGAAAAGCGAGGTCATGACTGTTAAATGGACTTGCAAGAAATCTGTCTTTGAAGGAGGGGGCTAATGAGATAGAAGTGGACAGAGAAGGGATGCTCGAGAGGCTTTTTTAGAAACAGAAAAAACTCACAGCACAGAAAGGCTCAATCTACAGTTGAACTCATTCAAAAAGTTGAACAGCGAAAGGACTAAATGTATTGTTCTTGAAGTCTATTGCTCCTAGCAGAGGAAAGGAAGCCTTAGGAAGAATTGTTTTGTTGTATGGAGTCTGCAATGTTTCTGTTATTTAGCAATTTATGTTAAGAAATGCATAGCAATGGAATGATATACTTGGCAACGTAAGCTAGACTGCCTACATGTGAATCCTGGCTCTGCCTCATATCAGCCGTGTGACCTTGGGGAAGTTACTTAACCTATCTTAACCTCTCCATGCTGCAATTCCTCATCTGTAGAATGAGGAAAATAACCATATCTAACTCATAGGTTTGTTAGGCAGATTAAACAAATTAATACTAGAACTGTGGAACAGAGTAAAAGTTACACACATGTGCATATTAAATAAACAAAAATCAAATATCAATCACAACTATTACTTGACCTATAGGGTTGGCTTAATGTTAATTGGCTTTAATTAATGGAGTTTAAGATCTTCTCACAGATGATTATTTACTTGGATGATCTATAACCCAAGGGTACAGTCACTGGGGGTACCTGGCCCAGAAAGAGAGCTATTACCAGAGACAAATTTTTTATCTGAAAGATTTACCTGTATGAGAGAACGAACACCTGCTCTTCTTATCTTCCTGTAAATTGCCCTCCTCCGCTTTGAAACTCCAGGCCCCTATCCCATTCCTCAGCTCAGGATGGCATAGAAGTCGCAATTGCCCTACTTGCTCTTGAGTTTCATATCCTTGGGGATCCTGTACATAGAAAATTAAATTTGTTTTTCTCCTGAAAATCTGTCTTACATTATTTAATTATGAGACCAGCCAAAGAACCTAGAAGGGAAGAAGGAAAAGCTTTCTGCCCTTACAGGGTGTCATTGCTTTGAGGCCCTATCAGTGGGCCAAATTTGGAAAAACAAATACCCACACATCTATTTTTTTCTGTATTTACTTGTACATATTGAAAATCATATATTTCCCCAACACCTTCAACTCCAGTACACTTCAACACACCTATTCTACTTTCCATCTTTCCATATTTATAACTTCTTCTCTGGCAGTGAGAAACCTAGCTCCCACTGTTCTGAATATATTTACCCATTTAATCGATATTCCCTATGTAACCAATCGCTCGACCCCACGAGGCCACTGTCCCAAATGACTACTTTTTGGGCTTCAACCTCTGGCCGCCTTCCTTTGCTCAGGGTCTAAACTCTGACAGGAGGACCATCCACCACTCTGCCTGGAAACCATGGTCTCATCCTCTGGCTTTTAAACTAAATTATTCAGAAAGGAAAAAGGAAGAAGGGGGGGAAATGAAAGAAAGAGAGCAGACAAGCAAGCAGGAAGCACAGTCAATATACTTTCAATGTGGCCTCAAGTTCAAAAATTAAAATGTCAAGATTGTATTTAAGAAATTATGTTACTAAGACTAAAACAAAATCACTCTTACTAGATTAAACAGTCAAAATGCTGGCGCATACAAAATCTCAAAAGGGCATTACTTAATAATATGCACTTGATCTTAGATACAGAATCTACTACTATGTAATTCATAATGATAAATATTTGTAGTGACACTTTACACTTGTTATGTTTGGCATTTTTCGAAAGTGAGAGAATCAAATATCTGGATAATCAACCACTGTGAAGTCAGTTAAAACACATAGTTATATTAAGTGAACAAGAATATTTGCAAGAGTAACTATTTCTAACATTCTCTTAGTTTCCTCTTTTTAAATCATCCTGGGACCATGCCAGAAATTTCTTTGATTGACCTTACCTAGCTCTGAACTCACTGTAAATAAATTATTGAGCTATTCCATCTTTGTAAAGTACCAAAGAGCTCTTGGGTGAGATGCATTTTTAAAATTTCAAAAAAAAAAAAAGATCAATTTCTTTTCATGACAGATTACTAATAGCTTCCACGCATCCTTTTAGGTGCATACATCTCTAGCATCACAGGAAGTGGGAGGAAAATTGACAGAATGGTGCCAGGTCAATGGATATTTTTATGCTCAACTTGAATTAGCAATTTCAAAAACTGCATTTCCTTCTATCCTACGCATGCTACACATATATAGTAGCAACACATAGCTTCCCAGGAGACAACTCCAGAGATTTTTAGAAAATCAGCCTAGAAAGTGCATCCTAAAGTTAATAAGACTGATCTCGACTGATCTTCTTTTTTATTTATTTCCTTAAGCTTTTTATTCCTTTAGTATTGTAAAGCCAAGAATTCTTTTTTTATGCCATTACTATTGGCCAACCTTATAGTAGCAAGTTTCTGAGAGCTCAGGAACTTAATGCTGTTGAAATAAATGCATTATTAACCTATAGGTATCAATCAAGTGCCTCATCAGATTTAAATACAAGTTTAGCCTATTTTCTCTTAAAACGTTTTAAAACAATATTTGAGGAAGACTGTCAATATTTGTTTCTTTATGTGATCACAGCACTAACCTTACCTTAAAATATGTGAAAACTTAAATGCATGTATTCTAAACTCTGACCACCAGGCTTGCTTATCTGCTTCCAGCTCTTCCACCACTTCACTCAGGAAGCTTTGATTTTTGACTACACAGACCTCAAATCTCTTGATCCTTCCCCTAGTCAATATAATTCTGGCCTTACATCCTTCCCTACCATCTAGACTCCATGATTGATTGTGTCAAAAAAGACTCCCTGTTTCCCTTACCCACTTAGCCTACCTACGCCCAACATCCCCATTCCCCTTCCCTAGTTGGCTTAAGTGCTGCAGGAGAAGAAGTCATACAGTCTTCAGATTGGTACAAATACCAGTGCATGTTTTCCAACTTTGTTTGGTCTTTCATCTGTCTTTCATTCTTTTACATTATTTCTATTATACCATCTCCTGTTCTCCTAAAATATTCCAAATCATTGAGGCTGCCCTTATCAACATTAGGAAATTATTTCACCAAGCAAACAGGAACCAGTAGAAAATGCCCTCAGCTTCAAATGGACGTTGATCATACATATCCTGTGTTCTTTTTTTGCTTTCACTCTCAGGAGATCAGTGGAGGTCCCTCCATTCACAACTCCTGCCCTGACTGGTTCTTGTTCCCTCCTGTACTGTGCTCTGGTTTCCACCCGCAACATTACTACTTGTTGGCTTTTCCCCTCAGACTATAGAAATATTTAAATCTCTTTTCTCATAAAAACAGACAAGCAAACAAAACTAACATAAACTTCTGTGATTAAATCACCCTGCCTAAACATTGCCTTCTTGTTTCTTTTTTTTTTTCTTCCTAAGCTTCTTAAAAGAAAACTCTATGCCTTCTTTTCACTCCATTTCCATCTGATGGCCTCCCTTCATTTACTCCACCAAAGCTACCTGGCAAAAATGTCATCAGTGTCCTGCTAATTTCCTAATCCAGTGGAAAAGTCTCAGCTTTCATCTTTCTAGACTTCTTTGAGGATTTCAAGGCTTTGTGCTACTGTCTCCCAGGTTTTTAACTCTTTTTGTCATCTAGCGTAACACTATTCTCTCCTGTAACTTCTCTTCCTACCCTTCTGACTATTAATTTTCAAATTCCTTAACTCGAGTCTCTAGTTAAGGAATTTGAAAATTAACACCGCTTCTATGCTGCTGTGTACATTTACCTTAAATAAGTGGCTTTAATTTGTGTTCAGCAGATTACTAGAGGTTAAATGCACAAGAGATGCATCAGGGTGGTATTTACATATGGTGTTTACATGTAAGATTACTTTTAAAGAACACATTAAGCTTTTCATTATATATTATGCATTTTTCTGAATGTGTTACCATGCAATCTAAAAAAAGCAGAAAGAGCAGAACATACAAAATCCAGCACAGTAATTACCTCAGATGGCAAGACAGAGTAATACCATAGAAGAAAAATATTGATAGATGCAAATTTAGCAAAAAAACAACATTTTAGAAAAATATGTAATTACCTAGGAAGAGTTAAAAATACATTGTAGGTAAAAAAGAAAATCAAAAAGCAGTGTGCACAGGTGAATTCCATTTTCATAACTGTATACATAATTATTCATCAAAATGTTAAAAGTTATTTTCTCTAATGTAAAGGAATATTGGCATCGTATTTTCTAATTTTTGTTCACATGTGTTTTAAAAAATTTTTTGTAAGAAATATTACTTGATAATAAGGACAAAAATTTTTTTTCTTAAATCCCACAAAAGGTATCATGATCAGAAAGGTCATTAATGTTGATGTAAAAGTAGATATGTTGAAAAGCATATGAGTTTCATTTTTAAGATTACCCTCCCAAATTCTCTTAAATGAGCCATGAAGATATTACATAAAATAGTACACCCTACTGAGAAATTCTCCAGGTTAAACACAAAATCAACAAACTATTATTCATCAATGTGGCAAAGAAAAAGTGTTCTGATTTTTACTTCAGAAATAAAATTGGATAAAGAAAGCAGTTACAAAGTTATCTAAACAGAATATTTCCATCTTGCCATTCATGCTCCTTCTAAAGCAAAAATGAATCAGTTATTTCTTTCTCTGCTCTAAAATTCATATCAAACAAAGGGAGGGCTACTCGATAGTAAGATTGGGAAAGCTCAGTCAAATCTCTGTATGTTCTCTAAGAAAACTGCTTCATTACCGTCTTTATTTCCCTTCTTTCTATGTCAAACATAATCAGACTAACCGATGGCAATTTCTCATTTTTCATTTGTAGCCATGTGATATTAAAAAAAAGTGATAGGGCTTCCCTGGTGGCGCAGTGGTTGAGAGTCTGCCTGCCAATGCAGGGGACACGGGTTCGAGTCTGGGAGGATCCCACATGCCGCGGAGTGAGTAGGCCCATGAGCCACAATTGCTGAGCCTGCGCATCTGGAGCCTGTGCTCCACAACAAGAGAGGCCACGACAGTGAGAGGCCCGCGCACCGCGATGAAGAGTGGCCCCCGCTTGCCGCAACTAGAGAAAGCCTTCGCAAAGAAACGAAGATGCAACACAGCCATAAAAAAAAAAAAAAAAAAAAGAATAGAGGGGAAAAATAAAATAAAAATAATCAGTTTGAAAGAAAAAAAAGAGACAAATATATGAAACAATAGAAAACAAAATGGCAAATTTAGACCCAAATAAATTAGTAATTATTTTAAATCTACACATTCTAAATGTAAACTAACTAATCCGTAGAAGACTGTATTAGTCTGCTGGGGTGCTGTAGCAAAGTACGACAGACTGGGTGGTTTAAACAACAGAAATTTATTCCTCACAGTTCTGGAGTCTAGGTGTCCAAGATCAAGGTGTTGGCAAGGTTGGTATCTTCTGACGTCTTTCTCCTTGGCTTGTCGTTAGTCACCTCTTCCCTGTGTCTTCATATGGTCTTCTCTCTGTACTTGTCTTTGCCCAAATTTTCTCTTCTTACAAGGATACCAGACATATTGGACTAGGGCCCACCCCAAGGACCTCATTTTAACTTAATTACCTCTTTTAAAGACTCTATCCCCAAATAGTCACATTCTGAGGTACTGGGGTAACATATAAATTTGAGGGTGAGGACGGGACGCAATTTAGCCCATAATGAAAGCAAAGATAAAACAATGACTAAATGCTCCTTACAAGAGCAACACCTTAACATAAGGACATAGAAAGATCAAAAATGATATACCATGCAAATGCTAACCACAAAACAAAAACAAAAAATGCTGTCTTAGCTATACTAACATCATAGAGACTTCAAAGCAAGAAGCATTATTACAAACAAATTTAAATGTTTCATAATGATGAAGTCATCAGTCCACCAGAAAATTAAAACCTAGTTCCAACTCTATTAAAATTTGAAAGCATTAACAAGAGAAATAGACAAAAAGGAAAATGATAACACACTTGTCTCATTAACTGAGAGAATAAGCAGACCAAAAAAGTCAATAAGAATATAGATTTATACTGTAATCAAAATTTTGACCTAATTGACTATATTGAATCTTATGCCCAAAGACTACACACTACAAAGTCTTCAAAATGGTACAGATGAACCGGTTTGCAAGGCAGAAATAGAGACACGGATGTAGAGAACAAACATATGGACACCAAGGGAGGAAGCGGGTGGTGGGATGAATTGGGAGATTGGAATTGACACTAACACTAATATGTATAAAATAGATAACTAATGAGGACCTGCTGTATAGCACAGGGAACTCCACTTCACTATACAGTAGAAACTAACACAACACTGTAAAACAACTATACCCCAATAAAAATAAATAAATAAAGAAACTATAGAAGAAAACTGACCACTTGCTAAGAAAAGAGCAAGTATCAATAAATTTCCAAGAATGAAATCAAAATGGCATGTTTTCTGACCATGATGGAATTAAGCGCAAAACCAATACAACACATCTAGAAAGTAGCCAATAGTTTAGAATTTAAAATACACATTTAAACACCCACAAATGAAAAAATAAATCACAGATGGAAATAGGGAAATTTTAAAGTTGAATCAAAAAAATTTTTAATTGAATCAAAAAAATTTTTTTTCTGTTCTGGTTTCTTTTCCTAGACTTGTCACATATCTAGTGATTGCTGTGTCCTCTTTGCCCGCATTAGGATCTTCATTTCTTTGCTTATGTGTTCTTGTTACTGAGTTTCAGATTTTGCTTTCATAAATACAGCTACTTAATAAACATTTGTTTATTATCTAGATGTGTCAAGTGGTGCGCTAGAAGCTGGAGGAGCTATTGCAAATAAGACATAACCTATGCCTCAAGATGCTCCAATTTTAGTTGAAGTAAAAGCATATGAAAGATGGAGTAGAAGAATATGAAAGAAGAAAGAAAGGTATATGTAATAAGCTGCTAGATGATGTGGGAAATGAGCTCTAGGAAGACAGGGAAGGATTCAGGAGGTGAGGCCTGACATGAGTCCTAAAGAACAAATTAGAACAGTAGAAGGATGGAGAACAGAACTTCCAGACAAATGAAATAATGTGTTTAAAGTCAAGGGGGGTAAGGGCAGATCTAAAGTCTGGAGATGGCATGTCTTATATGTAAAGTTTACTTTAAACATATCTTACAAAAGCTTTCCTCCTCTCTTATGTGCTTATTAAATGTTGAATTTTGATTTATTTTTGAGCTGTAGCTGGGAAGAACTCTGGTCCTTATAACTAGCTAGTTCGCTCCCTCAAGCCTGTGTTCTCTATGACATCTGTGTTTTTTTTGTGTGTGTGTGCATATGGTGAAGAAGGAAACAGATTTACATTTTCCTTTTTTTGCAGAAAAAAGTCATTTTCTTTTTTGTGTCTAAACTGAAAATATTACATAATGGCATCTCCTATGTAAGTACAGTAAAAATACCGTTTCTTCATCCTCAATCCCCCCACTTTCAAGCTATTCAAGTTCAACTACTTAATGGTGACTGTCACTTGAAGTGCACAAGAAGAATCCGGCTCTCTCATCTTCCTCTCTAGGGAAATATCTTTATGAATTCACAGCTCTCTATATTCACTAATTCACTTTTACGTGGCAAACAGGAGACCACAAAAATGAATAAGACAGTCCTTTATATCCAAGAACTACATCCCATAGCCTTGCAATCTACACATTGTCTTCTTTACTTCCAGGAGTAAACTGTGTTTAGAAAGTGCCCAGGCAATTTAGCTAATGCACAGAATCAGTGGTATTAGCGTATTTGCAAGGTACAGAAAGACTGCCTTTATAAAAACTAATAAAGAAGCAAAACCCATCATTTCTTGATGACTTTTACTGCCTTTGTTAAAAAGTCCAGAGTCTCAAAATGGAATTCTGTCAATGCTCTTATTAGAATAAGAGTGTCTCTACCCATGTTGACAAGCGGGCAAAACACATTTATGTTCCATTTATGTTACAAGCTTTTCCTGTAATTTAATTGATCTTTCAAATTTTGCCATATTAGCCTTGGGTTGCTAGTCAGAAAAATTACCCTGAGACTTAACGTTGCCCTGCCAAACGTAAGACCTTCCAGGTGACCTAATGATATAATAGATTGACAGTACTCTGGCCCACATGTAAAATAGTATGAATGAAAGGAAAATCTGCTTGGTTTCCTCTTACCATGTCTTACTGAGAATCCAGGGTCGGCCAGACATTTCATTACAGGGAACCTATTTGTCATTGCTTGTCATCCTGTGACAGAGTAATTCAGTCTGTAATCAAATAAGCCTGGAAGTCATTTTTATTTATGCATAAAATGGTAAAATATGGCTGTCCTAGGGGACAGGAGAAAGAAAAATCACAAACTTTAGCTGGTGGTCTTTAAGAAATCTATTCTTGCATGTACCCAATCTTTTATCTTCTTCTTATGTTTAGATAACTTTCAGTGTCTGGACTACCAGCAGATAATTCTTCTGCCTTCTTTCTAATCAACTACCTCTCTCTTCAAATCAGCCCTGTTGGGTGAGTCTTTTTCTTTATTTCCCTCTGTAAGTGCCTCTAGGAAAATAAATGCAAAGCCAAAAATGAACACAACTTCTCAGAACTGTGCTTTGCTTTTTTAATCAGTTTTATCACTGAACTTTAGCTAAACTCTCAAAGAGAAATAAAATCTTCAACTTGATAGTTAAAAATGCCAACATGTTTATTATTAAACTTCCTTTTGGAGAGCACTAGTAGCCTAAGACTACTTGAAAGAGAAAAAAAAAATGATGTTTTGGTCAAAGATCACGCCATCAAAACAAACAAAGCAAGTCAAAAGTCAATAAAATGAGCCCAAGAACAATATTTCCTTGTCCAAAGAACAGTCTCTTCATTTCCTATAGTCTGTAAATGCAAAAAAGTAAACATTTAACAATATGTACCAAGAAACAAAATAGGAAAATATTCCAGAAAAGCCCAAAGGTTTTCCCATACAATAGGTTCTATAACATTTTCAAACATTGACTTTTTCCCCAACATAAGTAATATGCTTTAAAAAAAAAAAATTATTTATTTATTTGGCTGTGCTGGGTCTTAGTTGTGGCACGTGGGATCTTTAGTTGTGGCATGCGAACTCTTAGTTGCAGCATGTGGGATTTAGTTCCCTGACCAGGGATCGAACCCGGGCCCCCTGCATTGGGAGCGTGGAGCCTTAGCCACTGGACCACCAGGGAAGTCCCAAGTAATATGCTTTTGAATGCTAATTCAATAAGATTTCTTTTATTCTGTTACTAAGAATGCTTGTGATCAGAAAATAGAATAATGCAGTGGTTCATCTGACTCTGCATAAGCATTTACTTCTGTTCTTAGAAGAAAGAAATGCCTTTCCTTGGATTACAGGAATAAGTATGAAAGGAAATTAAAGAAAAGATCAGCAACAGAGTGCTGCATAGGCAACATGCTAGTAAATTCTGGCATCTTCTAGAATCCAATCACTTTCCTTTATACATAGCATATGTTCAAGTCAAACACCAGATAGAAACTTTGGAAGCTCAGAGATGTTTCCAAAAAAGAAATTATGCACAGAAAATCTGAGGTCTACAGCGGTGCAATTAGCCTGATTTCTGAAAGGCTGGCATACTCTTCACAGGCTTCCTTTTATCATGGCTACATGCTAAAAATGTGGGTGATCAATACGCTAAATAGGAAAACCTGGGCTGTCAGTTGCCTGAGTTTGTCTGCCAGAACCTTGAAATTAGGTCATGGCCGCCAGGGAAAATTCCTTCTCCAATAGCAGGCTGCGTGAACGTGTTAACAGACTCAGACAAGAGAAAACACCTCCTGAAAATACTCTAAATGGTGGGAATGACACACACTATTCAAATTACATCAACTTGTGATTCCAAGATCTTTCAATACGGAACCAAGAAATGTAGCTCTGAACTTCACATCTCACTTTCCATCCTGCCCTTAGAAGAAAGCAAAACGGAACATATCTCCTTCTCAGTTTTTCCAGCTGTTTCATCAACCTACTACTTAAATATTCAACACTCCAAGTATAGGATTTCTTTTAATGAGTACCATTCCTGATACTTTTAAAGTATATTAATTTTAGAATTCTATTTTTATGCAAGGATTACATTCCTGAAAGATAAACACATGCATACATACATACATATATATATATTTTAAGGAATTGCTGGTATAGCCACAAACATAAGGGATCATTTATAATGGCTGTGTTTTACCATCTTCAAAATAATAGATTATATTTTTAGGTAGTAAAACTGAAATACTGTTAAAATGTTTTGCTAAAATTTCATAGACTTTAATTATTAAACTAAGCCTTTGTTCCTAAGTTAGTAATAATGGGGAACTTGAGGCTGCTAAATATCTCCATTTTAAAAAAGGTAATCCGTGTGTAGTGTGGAAAGACCATCAGTAAAAAATTCAGGAATAAAAATTTAAGTTCTTTTATTATTAGTTTTTTAACTTTTACTTAAAAATAATAATAATAATAGTAATAATAAAGTTACTTAATAACTTTTTAAATTTAGGTCTCAGTTTACTTATCTGTAAAATGATTAGTTACGTACAGATTAATAAGCCTACTTCTATCTGTAAGACAGCATGATTATTTTATTTGAATTAAAACACCAACGGAAAAAAGTCTGAAATACTCCTAATATTTGGATGCACTATTAATTTTTTAATGGTTAAATAATAATCATTTATATTATGTACAAGAAGGGGTAACAACAACAGCAATGACAGTTACATATGGTCTTGCAAAATATGGAAGGTGGTCAGATCACGTTGGAATTAAGATTTCAATACCTTTTCTTTGGCCACAATAATTTATTGCACCTGTTTTCCTATGCACAGCAGTGGAGCCATCTATCAGCGGGGAGAAAGGTCCCTTTGGCTCAGTTAAGGGTCTTTGCAGCCATCAAAGATGAGAAACTATGTCGGTATTTACAGTAATTAAGACGTCAAATTGTAAATCTAAAAATTATCATAATGAATATGTTACAACATAAAATTCTGATTGAGGCTCTTGGGTGACCATAGTTTCATAATTTGACATATTTTAGTTTGAGAAGCCCAAGATTTTCAGGACTACAAGGACAACTTAAACCTAATTCCAAATGCCAACCTACTGTGCAATTTTATCGGAGTAACAACACAGCAGCTCTCAATACTCCAAAGAATCCATACATAGTCTGAAAAAAAACACTTTATAGTTTTTACTTATTGAACACCAGTGACTCAGAGAAGAGTAAGTGATCTGATCACACAGGAAATAACTGATCTACAGATTGAGGTCTGAAATCTGGGACCATCTTTCAGCCTGGAGAGAATTCCCAAACTTCCCTAAATGGATTTTTCATTTTATTATTCTTTGGATTTTTCCTCCAAAAAATTTGATAAATGTCAACCATGGTTGACATGGTTCTTTGATATTCTTCCAAACCCTCTTCATAAAATTAGAAGACAAAGAGTGGAAGCCTCTCATGTTTCCACTTGGATGTCTAAAGTTAAAGCTGTTATCTAGATTTCTAATATTTCCATATTATGTTTATTAGAAAACAACTACCATGACTCTCTCAGCCTCCTCTACTGTATGCAGTTTCTAATGAGGCAGTTTCCAAACTCCTCTTCATCCTGTTTTTCTCCCCTAAGCACACTTGCCCGAACTCTCATTCTAGATAAGCAGTTTCATATTGTTATGATTACAAAGGTTTAAAATACTTTGATGTACATTATCCCATTCCATTCTATTTCTTCAAAATTCCTAATTTTTAAACTGTAACAGAAAAAGTTGTTATATCTTTCACTGTAAAAATTCAAAAGCATTTTGCAATAAATTACCTTGTACCCACTACACATGCAAATTGCTATGACCTCTCTCTACACTGTTCCACCAAAATTCTCGAAAGAACAATCTATATTCACCATAGACTCACGCACACTTTCCTTACAATCATTTGTTCCTTACCCCTCTTTTGGTTCTCTTCAAACTCCACACCATTCTAGAAGTTGAATACTGCTCACTCCAGCCACAAATAAACTCTTTAGAAGCACATCCAAAAATATTTTTAGCAGTGCTCATTCTGCACCACTTCTTAGGAGCAATGAACAGTGTTGATTACTCTTATCCACCTCTTACCCTTAGCTTTTCAAACTATTCCCTTAATTGCCATATAACTGTATTTTCATTGTTTTGCATTTATCTAATGGTTTAGATCATTCATTCATTTTTACATTCAAGTTATGCCAGAAATTGTGTAAGCCCCTGCCCAAAAGGAATTCACAATCATGTGGTAAAAATACAATTCTCCCTCCACTTGCGACTCCTTAAAGTGTTGTGTAAAGTCTTCCTTGACCTCCTTTTTTTTTTTTTAATTGCAATATTTGCTTTTTTTTTTTTTAACATCTTTATTGGAGTACAATTGCTTTACAATGGTGTGTTAGTTTCTGCTTTATAACAAATCAGCTATACATATACATACATCCCCATATCTCCTCCCTCTTGCATCTCCCTCCCATCCTCCCTATCCCATCCCTCTAGGTGGTCACAAAGCACCAAGCTGATCTCCCTGTGCTATGCAGCTGCTTCCCACTAACTATCTATTTTACATTTGGTAGTGTATATATGTTCATGCCACTCTCTCACTTTGTCTCAGCTTACCCTTCCCCCTCCCTGTGTCCTCAAGTCCATTCTCTACATCTGCACCTTTATTCCTGTCCTGCCCCTAGGTTCATCAGAACCATTTTTCTTTTTTCTTTTTAGATTCCATATATACGTGTTAGCATACGGTATTTGTTTTTCTCTTTCTGACTTACTTCACTCTGTATGACAGACTCTAGGTCCATCCACCTCACTACAAATAACTCAATTTCGTTTCTTTTTATGGCTGAGCAATATTCCATTGTATATATGTGCCACATCTTCTTTATCCATTCATCTGTCGATGGACACTTAGGTTGCTTCCATGTCCTGGCTATTGTAAACAGAGCTGCAATGAACATTGTGGTACATGACTTTTTTTGAATTATGGTTTTCTCAGGGTATATGCCCAGTAGTGGGTTTGCTGGGTCATATGGTAGTTCTATTTTTAGTTTTTTAAGGAACCTCCATACTGTTCTCAATTTACATTGAGAACATTGTATCTTTACAATGTATCTTTACATTGTATCAATTTACATTCCCACCAACAGTGCAAGAGGGTTCCCTTTTCTCCACACCCTCTCCAGCATTTATTGTTTGTAGATTTTTTCATGATGGCCATTCTGACTGGTGTGAGGTGATACCTCATTGTAGTTTTTTTTTTTTTTTTTTTTAATTAGCTGACAGTGATCAGAAGCACTGTCACCTGTTGAAGAAGCATATGTGTCTTTTTTTTAAAATTTTTAAATTTTATGTATATTTATTTTTGGCTGTGTTGGGTCTTCATTTCTGTGCGAGGACTTTCTCCAGTTGCGGCAAGTGGGGGCCACTCTTCATCGCGGTGTGCAGGCCTCTCACTGTCGCGGCCTCTCTTGTTGCAGAGCACAGGCTCCAGACGCGCAGGCTCAGTAGTTGTGACTCACGGGCCCAGCTGCTCCGCGGCATGTGGGATCTTCCCAGACCAGGGCTCGAACCCGCGTCCCCTGCATTGGCAGGCGGATTCTCAACCACTGCGCCACCAGGGAAGCCCCTCATTGTAGTTTTGATTTGCATTTCTCTAATGATTAGTGATGTTGAGCATCCCTTCATGTGTTTGTTGGCAATCTGTATATCTTCTTTGGAGAAATGTCTATTTAGGTCTTCTGCCCATTTTTGGATTGGGTTGTCTGTTTTTCTGATATTGAACTGCATGAGCTGTTTGTAAATTTTGGAGATTAATCCTTTGTCAGTTGCTTCATTTGCAAATATTTTCTCCCATTCTGAGGGTTGTCTTTTCCTCTTGTTTATGGTTTCCTTTGCTGTGCAAAAGCTTTTAAGTTCCATTAGGTCCCATTTGTTTATTTTTGTTTTTATTTCCATTTCCCTAGGAGGTAGGTCAAAAAGGATCTTGCTGTGATTTATGACTTGACCTCCTTTGATTCTCTGCAGTGTCTCTATTAGTAAGCTGAGTTACTATAATGGCTTTAACATGCTTTTTGACAGAGCTCTTTTCCCACAGGAGTAATTACCACCTGGGTATCCTCACCAGCTTTCTTACTTGGACCTAAAATGTATCAGATCTGCACATCTTCTTCAGTTTCCTATTCATGCCCTGGAGTGAGTGGCACTAAGATGTAACACAAGGAGAAAGGGACTATTAAGCAAAGATGCATCATTTCTTTGCTCAGCAGACCAACAACAGAGACACTCCTGAAAAGTGGAACTCACTTCCCTTGCATCTTCCTGGGAAGCAGCACGTTTATTCTCCTGCTCAAAGTAACAGTCATTTTGAATATTGAGCATCGTCTCACACATACTAATGGCAAACCTAACCCATTTGATCCAGTCTATTCTTAGCCATTAGGTTGAACTGGAGTCATATGTGACATCAATAAACATCAGAGTAAATGGAAATTGATGTCAAAAGGACATCTAATCAGTAATAAGTCATATGACCGTGAAATTTAGTATTAAGCTATTATTAGCCAGTTAGCTATGTTCAAGTCTATAAAATCGGGATGAAGGAAATCACTAGCCATATAATACTCCCTTCTTATAGACAAGTATCTTTGGTGGAACAAAAGGAACGTTGAATTGTTAGCAAAGAATCCAATTTTGATTGCTTACTGAGTTACTTTGGAAATAGAAAGAAGGAGAACACAGCTTATTAAGCTTCTACTTTCTCATGTTACCAAATACATTATTGTACAGGACTTTGAGATGCAAAAATCAAGAACACTATAGAGTTCTTTATTTTTGAAACATTGAAAATTAAGTTCTTGGAGTTGGAATTACCAAATAAGCACTAGAGTCAACCTCCTTCTAGAAGTGTGATAGAGAGTATATTTGCATAAACCAAAACAGTGGTCCTAGAGATTTTTGGTCTCAGGTCCCCCTCACACTTTTAAAAAAGTACTAAGAAGCCCAAAGAGCTTTATAAAAAATAGTGGAGTAGTGGCATTGTTTTATATTTTCACAAATCTCTTTAATTTCTGATTTTATAGAAGATAGCTGGATCCTTACATCTGCTTTTGCATTTCATTTGCTATAATATCACATACCATGTAATCTCTGAAAACTCATGAGAGAAGAGAATGAAAGGCAAATAAGGTCTTGCATTACTATGAAATACAGTCTTGTATTACTATGAAATATAGTCTCGTATTACTATGAAAAGAGTTTTGACCTTGTAGACACCATTAAAGTTTCTCAGGGATCCCAAGCATCTCTGGACCACACTTTGAGAACTTCTGGGGTAGAAAAATACACGTGCTCATGTTTTCAAGTATAAGGACATAGTTTTAAAGATTATTAAAGCATTTGAAAACATGTTTAATCATTCAGCACTCCATACAACATTGTAACAAATATCAACAGTTTGTTGTATTTCCTTCATATTAAAACATAATATTTCCCCACTCCAAAACCACTTCATTTTGTCCCTCCTCAAAGGCAAAACTGAAAGGACTTCTTTTAAAATTTCAAATTATTTTAGACTCCTACAGGATCATAGTTGGAAATTAAATATTTATTAAGAAATACATGGTATAGCACAGGGAGATCAGCTCAGTGCTTTGTAACCACCTAGAGGGGTGGGATAGGGAGGGTGGGAGGGAGACACAGGAGGGAGGGGATATGGGGATATATGTATACATATAGCTGATTCACTTCGTTATACAGCAGAAACTAACACACCATTGTAAAGCAATTATACTCCAATAAAGATGTTTTAAAAAAAATAAAGAAATACATGGTAAATTGATGTCATGAATTATGTAACATTTTCCAAAATGGATTTTAGCAATCCTAATAGCATCTCAATACCATTATAAAACTATATGGAAAACACATTAATTTGATGCTTAGGCAATGTGCCAAACACAGATGTATTTTTGGAAAGCCTGTACTAATTCCATAGCTCACTATGGTTCAGAGGTCTCTGGTTAGAAACCACAGAAGTAAATGACCCATAAGATACAGGGCAGAACATACACACATACACACACACACACACACACACACACACAACACACACATACATAATCTTTAATATCAATTTTAATCCTGAAAACTTAAAGCTGCCTCAGACAGCATGAGGCAATGCAAGAATCCATAGACTCAGAGGTCTTGCCAACACTGGTGGTGACCTCACTTCATATCTCAACATAGAGTTTATTAAAGAGCTAAAGCGAGAAACATATTTCTAAGATACACTGTTAACACAGGAAATTACCCAAACAGGATAGAAAGATAATGATAGCATAACTGCGGTTCGCACCCCAACATAGAAAAATAAATTAATGGAGACGTTCCTGCTTGGAAAAAGTTCAATTTCTTTTTGTCAATTTGTAACGTCAAGTTAAGTCGTATGACTCTCCTTGTCATTCCCATTATAGGATTATGGATCCAAATCTTTCCTCTATGATTAGCAAATACTACTCCTAAATGCAATTTTTCTGGCTTTACATTTAACTAGTACAAAAGAAGCAACACAAAAAAGTCATCAAATAGCCATAAAACTACAACCAAACATGGCCCATGGATGATAAACAAACAAACAAACAAGTAAATAAACTGCCAAGTGTAGTAAGTGCCTCAGGAAGAGAACAGGGCGCTGTGAGGGAAAATAATGAGATGAGAGGCACATACTTAACTTTTTATTAAACTTTTTATTGAAAAAAAAAAAACAGCTTCAGCTGTTCAGGAAAGTTGCAAAACCCTTACAATAAACACCCATATCCCCTTCCACCTTTATTCTCTCATTGTTAATATGTTGCCACATTATTCTCTCTTTTTCTCTCCTCTCCTCTCCTCTGCCCTCCTCTCCTTTGTTCTTCTTCCTCTCCCCCTTCTTTCCCTTCCCCTTCTCCTCCTCTTCCTCCTCCTCCTCCTTCTCTCCTCCTTCTCTCTCTCACTCTCCACACACACACACACACACACACACACACACATATATTCTGTATATATTTCTAGATATATTTAAACATATACAGACTTAAACATTATTATAGTTACTTGCTATAGATTGAATTGAGTCTCCCCAAAATTCTACGTTAAAACCTTAACTCCCAACAGGACGATATTTGGAGATGGGGTCTTTGGAAGAGAATTAGGCTTAGATGAGGCCACGAGGGTTGGGCCATCATGATGGGATTATAAGAAGAGGAAGAGACACCAGAGCTCTCTCTGCCACGTGAGGACACAGCGAGAAGACAGCCATCTGTAAGCCAGGTCCTCACCAGACTCTGATCATAGTGACACCCCGCTCTCAGACTTTCACTCTCCAGAACCGTGAGCAAATTAATTTCTGTTGTTCAAGCCCCTCAGTCTAAAGTATTTTGTTATGGTAGCCTGAGCAGATTAACACATTTTTCTTACTAGTGTTAGTTCCATTTCTTATGAACCAGTGAGAGTAAGTTCCAGAGGTCATAACCCTTCATTGTTAAGTACTTCAGCATGTATCTCCTAGGAAAAAAGGATATTCTCTTAGTCACACTATAATTTCAAAATTCAGGAAATTTACCATTGATACATGACAATCTAACATACAGTGCATATGAAAATTTTACCATCTGTCTCAATAATATCCTTTATAGAAATTTCTTTTTTTAACCCAGGATCATACACTGTATTTTATTGCACTGTGTTTTTAGTCTCCTTTAATGTGGAATTCCTTAGCTATTCTTTCTCTTTTATGACATTGCCATTTTTAAAGAGATATCCCTCAATTTGTGTGAATCTAATTGGTCCATCATGATTAGTTTTGGATTATGTATTTTTAAGAAATATTACATAAGTGATATTGTGTTTTTCTCACTGCATCACATCAGAAGGCACCTAGTCATAGTTTTTTCCATTTTTGACCTTAAATTTGATCATATGGTTAAAGGAATTTTGCCCAGATTATTTCAATCTTAGTGATTTTTTTCCCCTTTGTCATTACTAAACATCCTGTGGGGAGAATCTTTGAGACTATGTAAATATCTTGTTCCCTAACCAAACCTCATCAAATTGTTTTGGCATCCATTGATGATTGTTGCCTGAGTCAGTTATTACATGATGGTTTCAGAGTGGTGATTTTAGAACTATATCATTCCCTCTACATGTATGTGTTTACATTCTACTGAAATGAAGAGTGTTCCTCTTAGTATTTACTTTGTTGGTCCAACTGTGGGGCTACTTTAAAGTGAGCAGAAAAGATTTATGTAAGAAGATGATAATTTCACTGTGAACTGAAGGATGAAAACAATGTAGAAAGAGCATTCTAGGCATAGGGAGCCGAAAGTATTAATATTCTTTTCTGCCCAAAGTTTTGCCATAGAGCTCTAATTAAATCATCTGTAAATTAAACACCTCAGAGAGAAGCAATAGACATCAAAAAGCTTTATTTAAATAGCTAATTAATTGAAAGTGAACCATTTTTTTCTGGATCATATCATGACTCCAATGTGCCCAGGACAATCCTAGTTTATGTTTTATTTCCCTGGCACCATAATTAATAAAGGCTCCTTATCACTCCCCAAAGTCTCAGTTTGGGTGATAAGTCTTATGCTTACTTACCCTTGCACATAGACCCTAAGACATAAACAAATCATAATGTCTTCCCAGGGAGAAGACTTGCTTATGCCACAGACACACAAGTCCACACCAAAACACATTTAACTGAACATTTTTCTTTTTCACGTTTTAAAAATTGCATATTTCTCCTCCCCATTTACTTGCTCATTGCATTATTTGCTAACTCCTACAACAAAGAAGTGTGTCTCAACCCAAATGGAACTTCTTTTGTTACCTTTTATAGCCATCCCCTTATATTAGTGGATAAATATGGCCACTATACTATATGCAAGATTTTTTTATGTGTGTTAATGCTCTAATAGTCATAAATCTGGCCATTGTTACTTTGCAGTTGGAAAAAAAAATACTTACTTTGAAAAACAGGATGAGGGAAAATAGGCTGAAACAATCTAGTATAAAAGAATAAACTAAGAATAGACTAAGAAAGTGTTAAGACACTTTCTTCAGAATGGAGTTCTCTGAGTCTTACCCCAACATAAGGGCAAACTACTAGACAGCTATATACCTAGGATGGTTGCTTTACTGAAGATGAAACTGCCTTGGCACAATTGTAATTTAACCTTTTTTTCTTGATTTTCATTAAGGGTCAGTATTAGGAATGGCTATATGCAAATGGTCATATGAATAGCCTTTATATCTTCTGTAAATTTATGATTAAAGGTAATTTATATGAAGACGGTGACATCTCTCTTGGACATCAGAATTAGCCCTCTTGGAGAATTGTCATGCTTTCATTTATTTTCTAATGAGATTATTGCAACTCAATATCACTTCTCTTCGGACTAATACAAAATTGAAAGGAAAGTTTTGGTTTCAATTACAAAGGCTTTTTCAGGCTAGTGTTTTTGAGTATCCTCTGCCTATTTCACACCCTCTTCATTATTTGTATCCGGATGTTGCTGCATCTGTCCTTAAAATACTTACTATAAATAATCAGGTATGTGAATTTTAAATTAAAAAGTAATTCTAATATCCCTTTTTTGATGAACTAATCATAACAAATGGGAATATGTTTAGGATACTGTTATTAAACACACAATACTATTGTTTTATTAGATTAAAAACTATTAAGACAGAACTATTCATATACATATAACTGTAGATAAACTTTTGGATGATATCAAATTATCAAATTACATTGTGAGTTAATATTTTGTTTGTAAATTGTTATCACATTGTGAGTAAATATTTTGTGAGTTAATAACTGAGGCAAAAAGCAAATGCCACAGAAATTGTTTTTTAATACTTCACAGTATTAAGAAATATATATATATGTAAAGATATACATGATGCTTTACAATCTAATGAAAATTCGAATGTAGTGACTCACCACTAATAAGTAAGAACCTTTTCAACATGAAACATCCTTGATGGGGCTTCCCTGGTGGCGCAGTGGTTAAGAATCCGCCTGTCGATGCAGGGGACACGGGTTCGAGCCCTGGTCCGGGAAGATCCCACATGCTGTGGAGCAACTAAGCCCACGTGCCACAACTACTGAAGCCCGCACTCCTAGAGCCCATGCTCCACAACAATAGAAGCCACCAAAATGAGAAGCCCCCGCTCCCGCAACTAGAGAAAGCCCGCACACAGCAATGAAGACCCAATGCAGCCAAAAATAAATAAATAAATTTAAAAAAACAAAACACTCAGCTACTTTATTGCTGGAAATTAGCTCATCCTCTCAGTGTCCTGAGAGGATGGGCTTTTTCTTGGAGATTTTGGGGACCCAGTCACAGTTTTATTAAGGGAGAAAACAAGTTCCCATAATTCTGCCATGTTTACAAAGACGGTAAAACTTCCTTAACTGCCACAGACTGAATGTTTGTGTGCCCCCAAAATTCATATGTTGAAAGCCTGACCCCCAATGTGCTGGTATCAAGTGGTGGGGCCTTTGGTGGGTGATTAGGTCATGAAGGTGGGGACCTCATGAATGGGATTAATGCCCTTACAAAAGAGACCCCAGAGAGATCTTCCCCAGAGACCCCTTCTGCCATATATAGACACAGTGAGAGGGCAGCAGTCTACAGCTAGAAGATCCTCACCAGAACTAGATAATGCTGGCACCCTGATCTCAGATTTCCAGTCTCCAGAACTGTGAGAAAGAGATTTCTCTTGTTTGTAAGCCACCCACTCTACAGTATTTTTTTTATAGCAGCCTAAATGGATGAAGACATTTACCTAACTTTAACTTTTGCCTTAGATTTCATGACAGAAGTTATCAGATGAAAGAAAAGCTTTGTTATTGCTCAGTAAACTTGGGAGACATATATGAATGAAAAGCCAATTCCACAACAATAAAAAAAATTCTGAGGTATGTGAATATGGAAGAATGGAAGGATCCTTTTAAAAACAGTCAGTTAATGTGAATAGTGCTGCAATGAACACAGGAGTGCTAATATCTCTTCAAGATCCTGAATTTTTTGGATAACTACCTAGAAGGGGAATTGCTGGATCATATGGTGGTTCTATTATTGATTTTTTGAGGAAACTCCATTTTCCATAACAGCTGCACCATTTTGCATTCCCACCTCTCTAATACTTGTCTATTGTTTTTTTTTTAATAATAGTTATCTTGACAGGTATGAGGTGATAACATTGTAGTTTCGATTTGCATTTCCCTGATGACTACTAACATTGGCCATTTGTATGTCTTCTTTGGAGAAATGTCTGTTCAAGTCCTTAACCCATTTTTAATTGTTATTAGTATTTTTTTTTAGTATTGAGTTGTAGGAGTTCTTTATATATTATGAATATTAACCCCTATCAGATATGTGGTTTGCAAATATTTTCTCCCACTCCATAATTGTCTTTTCGCTCTGTTGATTGTTTCCTTGGCTGTGCAGAAACTTTTTAGTTTGATGTAGTCCCACTTGCCTGTTTTTGTTTTTTGTTGCATGTGCTTTTGGTGTCACATCCATGAAATCATTGCCAAGACCTATGTCATGAAGCTTTTCCCTATGTTTTCCTCAAGGAGTTTTAAAGTTTCTGGTCTTACATTTTAGTCCTTAATCCATTCTGAGTTGGTTTTTCTGTATGGTGTAAGATAAGGATCCAATTTCATTCTTTTGCATGTTGATATCCAGTTTTCCCAGTGCTGTTTCTTGAAGAGACTATCCTTTCCACACTGTGCATTTGTTGGAACTACTGTCGAAGATCAGTCAACTAACTGTATATGTGTGAATTTTCTTCTGCATGCCCCATTCTGTTCCATTGGATATCTATCTGTCTTCATGCCAGGACCATATGGTTTGAATACTGTAGCTTTGTAATATTTTTTGCAATCAGGAAGTGTAATGCCTCCAGGTTTGTTCTTCTTGCTCAGGATTGATTTGGCTATGCATGGTCTGTTGTGGTTCCATGAGAATTTTAGAATTTTTTTTTAAATTTCTGTGAAACCTAAATGTTCGCTGACAGATGAATGGATAAAGAAAATGTGGTATATACATAAAATGGAATACTACTCAGCCTTACAAAAAGATAGAAATAACGCAATATGTGACAACATATATGAACCTTAAGGACATTTTGCTAAACAAAATAAGCCAGTTATGCTAGATGAAATAAGCCAGTCACAGAAAGACAAATATGGCGTGATTTCACTTATATGAGGTATCTAAAATAGTTAAATTAATAGAATCAAAGAGTTTGAATGGTGTTTTCCAGGGTCTGGGGGGAAGGGTAAATGGGGAGTTACTAATCAAAGGGCATAAAGTTTCAGTAGAGCAAGATGAATAAACTCTAGAGAAATGCTGTGCAACATTGCACCTCCAGTCAACAATAATGTATTGTACACTTGAAAATTTGGTGAGGGTAGAGCTCATGTTCAATGTTCTGACCAGAAAACAAAAATGATCTAAATAAGTCACAGGGTGTAATGTACAGCACAGGGAACATTATAGTATTATTATACTATAATAATTTTGTATGGTACATAATCTACAAAAATATTGAATCACTATGTTGTACACCCGAAACTAATATTGGGTTGGCCAAAAAGTTCGTTCAGGTTTTTCCGTACCATCTTGTGGAAACACCCGAACGAAATTTCTAGCCAACCCAATATAATGTTGTAAGTTAACTGTACTTCAATTTTAAAAAGACAAAAATGATCTAACAAAAAAAAATCAGTTAAATGAATTTACATATGTACTGTTATCTACATTAAAAATGCATTATATTTATGAACCCCAAATACAAATACACTTAAAGAAAAAAAAATCCATAGATTTCTAATCATATGTTAGCACTCAAGTGCTATAGCCCAAAACAATGTCTCTCTGTGTGGGTAAAAAAAAATCTGAAAAACATTGGATTGAGCAATGTTGCACAGCCTTGTTTACTATAAAGACTTCTTAGAGTTAATGTTATTAATTTCCCTCATTCTTTAGCAAGGTAATAGTTTATAACGAACTCTTCAAAAGAAATATATAGAGCAAAGAACAAAAACAAAGTGTACGGTCATTGCAAACCACTGAGCTGTTTAATAATTGAAGTTATCACATTCTTTAGTCAAGGTGGATTCACTATTTTCCTGCATAATTTGCTTAATTTAAAGTTAATGGAATTTGTCTCTTTGTCAGTCAAGTGCGTCAAATACTCCTGTGACATTATATGGATCTGGTCTACTCTCCTTACCATGCAACTTCCCTGTATCACTTATTTCACTCAGATCACCTGGAGCTCTCATGACAGTCCTGGAGTGGCTACACAGCACCCTTTCCATTGCCTCAGCCTTTGAAGATCACTGTATGCCATGCAGCTTTCTCTTTACTGTGAAAATCAGAGCCTGCACATTGAACTCAATCCACTTCTCTCTTCACCATCTATTGTTTTATATCTTCACTCATCATCCTTTTTCATCTTGTATCAGAAGTAACTCCTTCTTTCAGGGATAATACCTTGACCCCTCCCCTCCTTTTTATTCCTATATTCTCTTTTTAGATCTCGATATAGCATTTTACTTTTTTTTGGAATATTCAGTGCCTCTTTCTCTACTAATTTTTATTGACACAATGATATGATATGTCTACTCTGTCTTAAAATATTCCCCTTGTAAACTTTTGTAGTACTATTACATATTTAGGTTCTCATTCCTTTCACTGATAATTTTCTCACTCTCTCCATTCACCATCAAGTCACACTTTTGCCCTTTACAATGTAGATTCTGTCTTTAACCATCATCTTAAAACCATCTTCTCACTGGGTTTTGTGATGCAAACAATCTGAGTCTTCTCTCATCTCTGACTCTGACCCCTCTGTGTAGAGCTGGCTGTATTTTCTCCTCGAGCTCCTTAAACAAAAACATTTTCCGAAGTATTTATTTGCTCCCTTTTCTCCAGATCGCCTCTCGATATTTCATTAACTTCTGAAGATTTGACTATCACTTCTTGACAAATCCGTGTCGCTAACACCTTCCTACTATTATTATATTTGTTCTTCCAACTACTTTGGGTACTTCTTCACTTTAATGTCCTGTTGGCATTGTCAATGTGACATCTTTCCTTCTTCCTTCAAACTAGCCCATCTTTCTGACTTCAGTCTTTCTGATAAGGGCAAAATGCCCTCCCTTAATCACGTCTGAAAAATTAAATTCTCTCCTCTTTTACTTCACTATTCTACATCCTGTTGGTTACTAAGCCTTAACAATTCAACCTCCATTACATATTTTCATATATATCTTCATTTCCCTTCTCATTACCACCACTTAAGTTTAGGTCCTGTTTAACTCTTATGGCAACCAGTGCAATTATCTAACGACTTTCTCTTACCTCCAGTCTATCCTATAAATTTCTATCAGATTAATTTTTCCAAAGGATATTTAGTCCTGTTAAAAAATTTCCCTGGTTCCCAATTTCCTAGTGAACAATAGGTAAAGAACCTCTACAAAATGGCTCTCATCTATCTTACCAGCCTAATCACATATAATTTGCACTTAAACTGAATTAATTGTTTTCAGAATGTGTTATATGGTTTCCTCTAACGTGGCTCACAGTGTATGACTGATTCTGCCTAAAGTGCCTCCCCTTTTTTTCTCTGAAAGTCATGACACATCTTAAATTGAACTACCTTATCAAAGAAGTATCTTCTTATTCATGCATTCAGCTATTCCTGGACTCCTCTGATATGCACTAGTGATACAATATAACATAAACATGATTCCTTCCCACAGGAGCTAACAGCCTGTTCACTCCAGTGGAATGGTTACTCCATCCTCTGAATTTCTGTAATATATCTTTGCCATGGTACTAATTCCGTAAGGAATTTTATTATAGTTATTTGTATATGAATCATAGACTTATTCATCAAATTGCTTTCACAATCTCAAAAGAAGTTGTATAAAAACACAGTATTGGAGAAATGTTTGTAAGTAAGTTAGTAGATGAATTCTAAATAAATTCCTTTTTTTTTTAGCAAATTGGCAAAGCATTTTTCTGAGCTTAACTTTCAAATGTGTAGATATGTTTTTCTTAAATGACTAAAGACTTTCAAATTATTTTTGGCTTTCTAATTTTTTCCCCTGATTTGTTGCAAATCTTGCTGAAACTTGCATGTTACTAATGCAGATATATTAAATATAAATTTTTCCAGAAAACAAGCAAATATTACTCTGACCTGTATATTCATTTGCCAATCTGCTGTGTCCTTCAGGGTTTCACTGGAAATGGTATTTCCCCAGTTTCTGCTTGTCACAAAATCATTTAACTCATTGAGTTTTTAATAGGTCTAAGGACTGAAAAGAGAGAAGCAGACATTTATTAACAAGTTTTACTTTTTAAAGGTTAGAGTTTAGAGTACATATTATCCCTTTAATTTAGCCTATATAGATCCATTATTTTCTTACAAAAACATACAACCTTACATGACCTCTTAAGGTACTATAAAAAGTAGAATAAAGAAAGTATAAAGGAAAGCTATTCACTTTGGCCTCATTAGGGACTAATCACATCTAGTGAGTACAAAAAATAGGAGTTGATTTCCCAAAAGAGATGTACTGGTCCTCCCTTCCAAAACCTATCCCTCTACTTTGAGATGAAGCCATAACGGTTAATCAATACTTCTAGCTTTTCCGGGTTCTCTAATCTCATTCACAGATGTGAGTAAGGATCTGGATAAAATGAGTACATAGTGATGGAGCTGGATCTACGAATTTTTCACAGTGATAATAGCCAGAAAGCCAGCCCATCCTCTTCCACAGGGCTACAATGTTGGGTGCCCAGGGAGCACGCAATTCTTCCGACAAGAAGAGGATCATCCTTTCCCTCACAGAGACACTGACTCAACAGTGGTACATGGGTCAATGCTCTTTGTGAGAAATCCAGAAAGCCAAGTGAACATGACACCAGCCTTATCAAAGCCAATAGGAAAATTCATAGCATTCACTCACGTTAGTCTCTTCCCCCAGCTCAGCAGCACACCACCAGCAGAAAACTTCCAGCTCCCAGCTTCTCCCTGGGGAGGGAAAGAGAAGCCTTGACTATACAGCCAAGGTTCAGACTTTTCAGGGGGCAGTCTAAGGGACTGGTTTCTGCCTCACCCAACTCAGACCACTGAGGAGCCCAACCTACTCTAGAAACCTGGGGGCACTGAAAATAAAAGAGAGCTAGATGGCTTGCAGCAGCTCCAGAGAACCTGCAGTATTGCAGAGAGACACCAGAGGGAACAAGAGGTTAAAATCTCTTGAAAAAAGAAACCAGCAAATACCTCTAATTTTGAATTCGGATGCAATTAGTTCAAAGATGATACATCCACAGAAAAGGTTTGAGAAGCCCTTAGAATCTCAGGGAAATGAAAATTAAAACAGCAATGAGATACCACTACACACCTATCATAAGGGCCAAAATATGGAATTGACAACACCCAATGCTGATGAGGATGTGAAGCAGTAAGAACTCTCATTCATTGCCAATGAGAGCGTAAAATGGTGCAGTCACTTTGAAGAGAGTTTGGTGGTTTCTTATAAAACTAAACATACTCTTATCATATGATCCAGCAATCTTGCTCCTTGGTACTTATCCAAAGGAACTGAAAATTTATGTCTACACAAAAACCTAGAGAAGTATGTTTATAGCAGCTGTAATCGTAACTGCCAAAACTTGGAAGCAACCAAGGTGCCCTTCAGTAGGTGAATGGATAAATATATTATAGTACATTTAGAAAATGGAATATTATTCACCACTAAAGAGAAACGGGCTACCAAGCCTCAAAAAGACATGGAGGAAGCTTAAAGGCATAACACTAAGTGAATGAAACCCATCTGAAAAGGCTGCATACTGTACGATTCCAACTCTATGACATTCTTAAAAAGGCAAAACTATAGAGACAGTGAAAAGATCAGTGGTTTCCAGGAACTGGGGGCTGCAGGGAGTAGATGAAGCCACGCATAGGTGGAGCACAGAGAATTTTTCAGGCAGTGAAAATATCTGTATGATCCTATAATGATGGGAACATGTCATTATACATTTGTCCAAACCCATAGAATGTGTAAGACCTGGAGTGGACCCTAATGGAAACTATGGTCTTTGGGTGATTATGATGTGTCAACGTGGGTTCATCAGTTGTGGTAACAAATGAGCCACTCTTGTGGGGGATGCTGATAGTGAGAGAGGCAAAGCAGGTATGGGATAGGGGAGTACAGTGCATGTATGGGATAGGGGAGTACATGGGAACTCTCTGTAACTTCTCCTCAATTTTGCTGTGACCCTAAAACTGCTCTTGAAAAATTCAGTCCTTGAAAAATATAGCAATAACAATATGTTAATGGATACACAATACAAAAAGATGTAATATGCGACGTCAATAAGTTAGTGTGGGAAGAGGAAAAGTGTAGAGTTTTTATGTGCATTTAAGGTTGTTATCAGTTTATTATAACTATAAGATGTTTTACATCGCCCCATGGTAAATGCAAAGAAAACACCTATAGAAGATACAAAAAAGAAAATGTGAATAGAATCAAAGCATGTCAGTACAAAAAAAATCAATGAATCACAAAGGAAGAGAGGGACAAAAAAGCCGTAAGACAGACAGAAAACAATTATCAAAATGGCAATAGTAGGGCTTCCCTGGTGGCGCAGTGGTTGAGAATCTGCCTGCTAATGCAGGGCACACGGGTTCGAGCCCTGGTCTGGGAAGATCCCACATGCCGCGGAGCAACTGGGCCCGTGAGCCACAACTACTGAGCCTGCGCGTCTGGAGCCTGTGCTCCGCAACAAGAGAGGCCGCGACAGTGAGAGGCCCACGCACCGCGATGAGGAGTGGCCCCCGCTTGCCGCAAGTAGAGGAAGCCCGCGCACAGAAACAAAGACCCAACACAGCCCCCAAAAATAAATAAATAAATAAATAATAATTAAAATGGCAATAGTAAGTCCTTCTCTAGCAGTAATTACTTTAAATGACTAAAAAAAACCCAGATTTATTCCCAGATTGTGAAGATAGTTTCCCGGACTTTCTTCTAGAAGCCTTACTCTTTTAGCTTTTAAGTTTAGGTCTATGACCATCAAAAATTAATTTTGTATGTGGTGCTGAGGTAGCGGTTAAGGTCCATTTTTTTCCACGTGGCTATCTACTTGTTGAAAAAACTTTTATTCCTCATTAGCGCTTTTGTTAGAAATCAATGGTGTCTATAAGTGTAAGCCTATTTTTGAACTCTTTAATTATTCCATTGCTATTTGTCTACCCTTATGGAATATGATACTAAGTGTTAAGAGCCATTGTATTATAGACTAAATTTATTCTTGGATCAATCTAGATATGGAAAATGGTGTTTGGGGGCCAATTTTCTTTGGCTCCTCATGGAACTGCCTTCACTAAACTATGCTTTGGTATCGTGACACTAGCCATCATTAAGGAACAGTAATTTGAAATTCACTATTACACTTATCATGGAAATGTTAAATGCATTACACTGTCTCTCTTTATAAGAAGCCATAGGGAAAATGTCTTACAAGTTTCAATACCAGAAACAGTAATATGTCTGCCTCCTTGGTAATCCATAGGCATTCATTTTATGGAGCTGTAGGTCCTGACCACTAGAAAGACAAGAGATTAATTTATTGACCAATTCTAACAATTCCATAGAAAATCTCATTGTGAGGCCCTATCCTTTGCTTGTAGACTATCCTTACTCTTGCACCTTATTTTTCAAATTTTATTGCCAATTTTCTCTTAGTTTACCACTCATTATGTATAACTGGTTGTATTACACTTACACATGCAATCCAAATCAAACTCCTTTTTGGAATGATTCAGAATCTAAACAAAGCACTACATCCAATGTGTCTTTGGAAAGAGGTTTTGCGATTAAGAACAATAGCATTTGCATTAGTTTTAATTTATCAGATGTATAGATGGGAGCCCCCATCATTTTCCCCTGCTCTCCTGTGGACTAACAGAGAAGAAGAGCCAGGGCCTAGTGGTTCTATTACATGTGTGGATTCACGTCCAGTTCTCCATTTCCTTTCTGTCTCCACAAGTGGACCATGGTATCTCCTTGCTTCCAGTTTATAGTGTACAGATAATCAGCATTTTAAAGGAAAAGTGGTATGGGGCTCTGTTCTTGCACCATTAACTCTAAGCCAGACCCCTGAAGTTGAAGGAGGCTTGATGGAACTTTAAGGGAATGTAGCTATGCTCCCTGTAAGGGGAAGAAGAAGAAGAGCTGTAGCACCATTTACACACATCAGGAAGGACCAAGGAGTTCATAGCAACCTGCTGTTTCCAACTTTTGCCTGGCAGGTGGGGTGATACAGCGTGTGTAGTCCATGGCATCTTGCTCTATCTCCTGTCTCCCAACCCATATAAAGCAACAACATTCAAGAATAAGATACCGGACTACCCATATTCCCAGAAATATCAGTGGTAGGCTTCTTTCTAATGTAATGCCTATTTTTCCACCAGGCTCTATTGCCCTTTCTTTTGTTTGCAAAGTTACTGATTGTCTTCTATGTTCTTGGCATTGCTCTATATGTTGGGGATAAAAAAAGAAATAAGATACAGATCTGGAGATGAAAGTGCTTGACTCTGAAACAGCAACAATCATCAGCTGTCAAGACTCTTTCCTCCTGGCCTTTTGCCCACTGCAAATCAGTCTTTAGCTTTTGAGAACTGAATGTTACTCCTCTGATGTACCAGACAACTGAAAGGTGTTCCATACGACAAAATGAAATGAATCTAAATGTGGAGTTCCCCCTCCGTCTAAGAGAAAGAACTGTGAAACCACACAGGAAGAATGAAATTAGTCTAGTCTACTGAATTACAATCTTTCTTCTCCTAAAGGAAAAACCCTTCTAAATAAACTTAAGCACATCTTCCTATTCTGCCATCTTGCACAAATATGTTGGAGAATAGAAAAGTGACAAAGATAATATTTCAAAGCTCTATAATGCAAGTGGCAATATTTCTCATACATTACTTTTCACTTAATTCCAATCAGCAAAATAATACAGTATGTATGAATACCATACAGCAGAAACTAACCCAACATTATAAATCAACTATACTCCAATAAAAATCAATTAAAAAACAAAAATAAAAATCTCAGTGTATTATTCAGTAGTGGGGTAAACTGAGCTGTTTATTCAAGGTTAATGGCCAACACATTCACTGAGAATTGTTCCTTAGAAACAAAGATCCAAAATCTGAGGAAGAGTAAGCTCTAATGCCTCCAGGTAGGTGAATCCAGGCACAACCTATACTCTCCGCTGTGGCTCACCTTGCCATCTCTGGTGCGAACTATCTCCCAGCTGCCATCTCCAGGTAGTAGATTTAACAGAGATAAGTGATCTTGGAATCTAACCATCATAGATGGAGAACACAGTGAAGTTCAACTGCAGAAGCAAATCTAAAAGAAAAGAACACTTGGAATCGTAGCTATTTATCTTAAACCTTAGAGCCCACCAAATATAAAATTATCCAATGAGAAAGGGAAATGATTAATCATTTTTATGCATTTGTTTTTAATTGATGTATCAAAATTTTACCAGTACTATTTGAGTACTCTAACTTTCTTTGAGATTCACCTCTGTTTGCTTGTTAATGAAAGAAAAATTATAATTAAAGCCTAATGATAACACTTTTTAACTTTTCCAGCTTTATTGAAGTATACTTAACAAATAAATATTGTATATATTTAAGGTATATGGCGTGATGTTTTGATGTCCATATACATTGTGAAATGATTACCACAATCAAGCTAATTACCATATCCATCATTTCACATAGTTATGGTCGTGTGTGTGTGTGTGTGGCGAGAACACTTAAGATCCACTCTCTTAACAAATTCCAAGTATACAATACAGTATTATTAACTATAGCTACCATGCCCTAAATTAGATCTCCTGTAATCCCACTTCTAGGTATTCACCCAAAGGAAATAAAATCAGTTTCTCAAAGAGATATCTGAGCTCCCACGTTCATTGCAACATTATTCCAGTCCAGCCCTGTCAGTTCCAGCTCATCCTCATAGCTTACTTTGCTCCTCCTTTACTTCATCGCTATCCTTCCTTCTAGGTTGCTTGCCCAGGTGTCCTCAGGTTCTTGCACCAGACAGAGTAACTTCACATAGGCTGTTTAACTTTTCTCAATTGCATAAGATCATAACCTTATAATAAATGCCTTCCTATTTTATTCTCTGATCAAGCTCTGCTACAATGATGTTTTACATCCTGTATGATAATACTGAAAAAAGGATTATGGCATAACATTAAATTAAAAGCAACAGTATGCAAAATTTATGTAAATTTCAGCCATTTTTGATGTAAATGGATCCAAAATTCACCAAAATGTTAACTGTGATTTTATTTAGATGAATGGGACAATGTGTGAATTTTTGTCTTCTTTATATCTTTCAGTGTTACTACTTTTTAAAAAATGAACATGCATTAATTTTATAATTTAAATCAGCAACAAAATATAAACTTGTTTTTGTGACTATAAATATTCAGAGCAAAGAAAAGGCAGTCACCTAACCTTGTGATGGTAGGTCCTCTTAATTCAGATAAATGCATCCTTAGGGGCTTTCTAAAAGCTGATATTACAAAACATAGGAGTAGAAAGCGTTATAAACAATTAGAGCTACATTTTCAATATGTTCTGCTAAGACTCAACCACCAAACTTCATGAATGCTAATTTGAAAAACTGGGTCATATTCCCCAGCACAAGTTTATATTTCCTTTCCTATGAAAGGAGTTAGATTTTAAAACTTTTAGGCAAATTCGTTGAAATTATATATTCAAAGTGTAAATAAACTTTTAGCAAATATATACGTCTATCTAATGTCATATATCCAAACACACACACATTCAAAGAAATTCCTATTTCAAATTTTTAATAAATTTAATAACCACCTATGTATGTTTCATTTTAAAAGTATACATATATAAATACATATATACATGCACTCACAATTTTTGAACTTTGAAATAGGTACCCTATTTAAGCAATAATTCTTTATATGTTTCTAGCAAGTCACCTTTTACAAAGAACTTGCATAAAGCCATGAAAAGGCATTTTTGTTTTTTAATTATTGAAGATACTGAGGCTCAAAGAGATTAAGAAATGAAGTTAGGGTTCTCATAGTACTTTATTGTCACTATTATTGACTTTATAAAACATTGTCACCTGGTTATTCTCAAAAGTAAGCTTCCTTGACACCTAAAAGAGGTATTTACTTCCTTTAATGAACATACAAACATCCTGCAACATATTAATTTTCTGCTGTTAGGCAAATCTATTCTTATAGTTATTTGATACATGGGCATACTAGGATGATTTAGACTAGTAAATGAATTACTCGATATTATTAATGACAATATGAATTTGTCTTTGTAAATCAAAATAAATTATTCATTAGTAACTTTATAGAGTATATAGACCATAACTATAGATACCTTCTAATCAGATTACATCTATGTAACTTAAAATAAAAAGGTTTAACTATATTTTGTCAAGGAATTACTTTTTCAAGCAGGTGTTATCATATCACACAATTAGTTTTAGTGGAAGAGTTTGGGAATGCTCTTTTCAAGGAATGACCAGGATATCTTTGCACAAGTAAGAGAAATATTCACAGATGTGCACTTTGTTTCTATAAATCAAGAGCACAGTGTGTCTATTCTTTCAATTTGATCATCTGGTGCAGAAGTGAGCACGTTACAGACAACCCAGGAGCTAAACCCAGCCCTCCACTGTTTGGTGTGATAGATGAGTTAAGAATTTTTTTCAGTGTTAAATGCTGGGAAAAAAATAAAAGAATATTTCACGACCTGTGAAAATTATATAATATGCAAATTTCAGTGCCCATAAATAAGTTTTTATTGGAACACAGGTCCACTCATTTGTAAAGCATTATCCTTCATGGGAACAATGTAGGACATAGTAATAGCTTCCCTAAGTCACAGGGTTCACTTGTGGATAAATGACAAGTGTAAACTAGGCATAAAATCATTATGTGACACATCTCTGATAAAATCCAAAATACCTGGTTACACTGGGAAAAAAATATTTCCAGAAGACTTGTATTCACATGGTGGAGGCAGGGGAGTAAGCATTCACGTGTATTTTCCTTAAATGGTCAATCTCGAAGGTAAAATGACAGATTTTTATTGTGGAACCACATTGGATCTACCAGGCTTCCCACCCCTTCCAAAGATTTGGAAATCTCACTTTTCTACAGACTAAACATAATGTGCTGTCTCTCCCTGTTCTAGTTTATGACCTAGATAAGGTTGAGAAGGTGACACATTCTGTAGATCCCTATGCAAAGTAGGCCAGAGAGAAAGAAAGAGAGAGAAGGAAACTGAAATTAACGATAAGAAAGTTACCCCTGCTGTGTTAGCACAAGTGGGCTGAAAACAACTCTGAGTGCTTGGAATTGTGGTGATGACAACCGATAAACTCGATCTTAGTCAGTGACACCAGTTTGAAACTGTATCGCAGCTGAGCTGAAATGAAGTGCTAAACTTGATGAGTCCCTTTGTTCCTCAGATCTACAGTTATTTACTGATAATTCATTGCTGTAGCTGTTATGTTGTAGGGGTACTCCTACATCACTGGTGTGCAGAAGACTCCAGGCCAAACGATCATAAGTGGTTCAAAGTCTTATGTAAGCGCCTGGATTTCATTAAGGATGAGTTCACAATTGACGTTCCTGGTTTGTAACCCTTATTAGATGCAGAGGAATGTTAAAGCAGAGATTTAAGCAAATGGACATTTTAACTCTTTAGTTTCTTTGTCAAAGTTCATTAATGATAAGCAAATGCAATTAAGCTTGTATTGACACTTTTATTCCCAAATTAAGGATCACTTATTTTTTAAGTGGTGATAAATGCCTTTCTTAGTGATTGTCAGCACATCACAGTTAGGCTTTTTAGATCCAGCATGGTGGTAAATCCTGGCTTACTTTTTTTCCCTACTAATAGGCAGATTGTTTTAGCCAGTTTTTTAATGTGTTAAAGTTCTCAATAGACACTAATAATTATAGCTAATGTTTTTGCTCTCTTACTATAAGCTATGTCAAGCACTTAATTTTTATTATCTCATTTATAACTGAAACAACCTTAAGCTGCTGCTATTACTCCCATTTTACGCATGAGAAAACAGTGTCTCGCAGAGGCTAATTTAGTTGAATTCTGTAATAGGTATTGGGGTAAAGTAATTAATAGGTATTAGAGTCAAGATTGGAATCTATGCTCACTTGATGACAAAAATTGTGCTCTTACCCACCATTATGCCATCCTGTTTCCCGTGCATGGAGACAAACAGGTTAGGAAAAAATTGCTTGCATAGATTTATTCTATTTTCATCTGAATATTAATAGACATCAACATTAGTTACAAGTCTGGCAAGGCGACTGTTTTTGTGAAAAGGACAGGGGCTTTGGAAGCAGGCTCACCTGGGTTTGATCCTGAATCCTCAGCTCTAGCCATTTGCTGTAAGTCATGATACTTGCTTTCTTTAATACCCACTTACGCATCTGTAAAACAGAGGTGAGAGTAAGTACTTTGAGAGTTTTTGTAAGTGTTAAATAGGGTAATGTATGTATAGTAGCTAGCATGTAATAGGCACACAATAACTATTTTTCCTTCTGTCTACGTGTTTTCAACTGTACATAACTTCCTTTCCATGGAAAGGCTGAATTAACGTCTCAGTCATCCTTTAATATGATAATCCAGGTCCTATCTTAAGTTCAAACATAGAGTTATTTAAATATTTATTACAGGTTCATTAAACACCAGAGTAAAATTAAAATTGCATTTTTAAAAAAAAGCACAGGAAAAGCATTGACCTGAAAATCCTTTAAAGCGGTGAAGCACAGCCCAACTCTTCTGGATGTTTATCACAAACACCAGTAACAATTCTGGCAAAGGGAACCTGAGGGAAAGAACCTGAGGGCAGGAATTTGAGAGCACACTGATGTGCCAAGAAGTGCACAGGGGAAGAGGAAGGAAGGCAAAAGAGTCTCTCAATGCAGCCCTCCAAGAATTCCGGCTCTGAAGCGACCGAGGGACAACACACACTTCTCCATGCTTTTCTGATGCTGATGTTGATACATCTCTTAGTCCTGCATTTACCTTCCTAGACCTTAGACAGATATGATTCTCTAAGAATATCCTGGTGACTTCTAATACTCTATGGTTGCCTACACTCAACAAGAAAAAATTCTGACATATTTCACATCAAGTTCATAGTCATAGTCAACTATTTCACTGTCAAGTGTAATTTTAAATTTGGGCAATACTAAGGTTTTCAACATGGGAAGCAAATAGTAACATTAGAATTGATTGTTTTATGATTATTTTAAACACTAAGAAAATGGAGGATATGCAAAAGTATAATGCTAACATAAAAATGGAAGTAGCAATATTAACTAGCTATTTGGAAGTTTAAAACGACTCACATTACTCTGGTTAATGTTGACAATTTTCAGATATTGGACTTTAGCAGCATCATACATCCCCAATCATGCAAATCATTTAATTTTTGTTAACGTGGTGAAAGAAACAAATATTTTAAGAAATAAGGCCAATATTATGTATTAAAAATATTTTGGATTTCCTGAAATCATCTTAGTTTTATATTAAAAATCCTTAGTTTTATATTAGAAATATTTTATCTAAGGACAAATTTAAGATAGGTATTTATGACTTGTTTGATCATAATTTTTTAAAAAAGAGAGAAAGTGTAAGAAAATATATGCTCAATTTTATATGTATATTATGTATATATATATAATGAAAGAGGGAAGAATACATTGCAAATTATATGTATATATGTATGTATAGTAGGTATACACACATATGTGTGTGTGCTTATGGGTACAGGCACACAGGTTTCCTGATTGAAAGAATTTGTAAAATTATAGTTAAATATTCTTAGAGAAAGAAATCGCCATTTGTTAAGGAGAATTATAAAATCTATTAGCTATATGATTACCTTTTATATTTAAAAAGTGGATGTCAGCAGTCTGATACCAAAAAAAGGCACTGTGATTCTCTGAAAATGGTATAGACTTTGGGAGTAAACAAAATTGAACCAATGCCCTCTCCAGCTCCTAAATCCGTGGGTCAGAACTTGGCTACGTTACTTAACATCTTTCCCCTCCCCTCCCATCCTGTCCTCTTCTCCCTTTCTCTCTCTCTCATATAAAATTTTTTATATAAGAAAATGAAGGGAAAATAGCTAAGGTATACAAAATGCCTAACACATAAAAGGCACTAAATATATAAATACGTATAGTCAAATACTTATAAAAATTATCCTTGGGGCTGCTTTTTTTTTCCCCAGTGGGCCTGATCAAGCTAGAAGAAGAAGACTGAAAGGCAAGGAAGCAGAGATCAGCATTTGACACTCATAAACTAGAGGAAGAGCTGAGTGGAAAACATATTAGGCAAATAGTGAGATTATAGATTTATATAATGAAATACAGTAACTATATTCAATGTAAATGTATGAGATACTCCAATGAGAAGAAAACGTTTGCCAGACTAATGCAATAAAACTCAACTCCATGTAGCTTATAAGAAGGTTGGCAAGGATGTAGGTAATGGGAACTCTCATACACTGCTAGAAGGAGTGTAAAATAAAACAATCAATTTTGCAAAATGATTTGGTGTTATGTTTTAAACTTAAACATAAGCCTACCCTTTGATGCAGCAATTTCCATCCCTTTCTTTATACCAACAAAAATGTAGGTATACATTTATTCATAACAGCCAAGCACTGGGGAAAAAATCAGACTATGGACTTAGAAATTAGGATCATGCTTACCTTGGGAGTGATTAAATGGGAATGTTCCTTTCATAATAAGTTATTGAGATATATTATCAGTGTATATTCTTTTTTCTACATATTTGTTATTCTTCATTAAAACAATTTTAAAAATGGAATATAATGATTAAATTGATAGTTTTATCCAGATGCAAAAATAAAAATATTACTGATAAATCAGGGGATGTATTTTGAGTTGCCTGGTGAGAGTGGGGTGGTGGTCACTTTTATTCTATTTAGTTTTCTTTTGTTTCCACAATAGAAACTCTCTTGCCCAACAAAACATGACACATTTGGACGAGAGTTAGATAGGGTTAAAGGTGCAGATAATGACTCTATGCAACTATATATTCTTTGTGTAGAACTAAGTGGCCTTTGGAGAAATGAAACTATAGGCTAGGTCTTAATGGTACACTAAGACCAAAGAATAAAACAGACCGGCTAATAATTACCAGTGAGTGTACATCCAATCAGCAGTATTACACACATCATGTATATATGTCTAGCACATTAAAAAGCCACGTATAATGCTGGACTTACTTCACAGACACACACCATAGAGAGACGCTTTACAAGAAGAGATATTTTCAAACGAGCACTCAAACTGGGAACTCATGCATACTTCATTCTTTGGCATTAATAACTAAATAATACATTTTAAATAGTTAAACCATTTTTGTTTTATTAGAAAAGAGTTACTTTTAACTCTCTTTTAAAAACCTGATCTTTCCCTTAAAAAAATATTTTAGCTCCTCTTTTACAGGAATAGGCCTGTCACTTTTATTTTAAATAGGTATCTGTTCACATTACACTTCACGAAAAGCCTCAGGCTTGCAGATGCTCCCTAACAAAGCTTAAATTATTTCACTACTGAAAACCACTAAAATTGTTCATTTCTTTACAAAAAGAAAAAAAGCTCTGTAATGATCTGTGACCCTAATAAGAATCTCAGGATCTCCCCAATTGTCACTGTATAGGTGGCAGAAAACTTTGAGTTAGGGAGTCATACATGCTGGGTGGCCTGATCTTGTGCTAAGTGCCCCTGGTCTGCTGTTCATCACGTCACCAGGCAGGAAACACAATTGTCTTAAAACCCTGTAGAATTTGTATTCGATCCTCTGGGTTTAAAAAATTAATCTAATGCTTTTGGGTGTGTGTGTAGTCTCGGAAAACTTATTTCACCCTATATCTTTGGATTATTCTATCTGTAAAATAAAAATAAATACCTCCAATTTTTTTGCAAAGATTATATAAGAGAATCCACGAAAAGTGTTTAATATAGCGTCTGGAATTTAGTAAAACCTCAATAAATGTTAACTTATTATTTTTATTATCTTATCATTCTCTATGCATTCTGTTATTTTGTGGCAGCTGCAGTTTACCAGAACTTATATTTTATTCTGCACTTGCAGATGAACAAAATCTTTCAAAAAATTTTTTCCTATTTTCTTATATGTCAAAAAATCTCTGATTGTATGCTGCTTATTGTAGGCAATCTCAATTGTGTCATCTTCCTCTAAGAGCATTGTGAGTTTTGTCCAAGCAGAGCTGAATAGCTGGTGGATCATTTTCATTTTGTTAGGCTCAGTTTTATTCTTTGTTAGGGCAAGTCTATTTTGGACTTAGTCCTATGGCATGTCCCTTATTCCAGAGCTTGGCCCTTAGAGAGTAGCCTTTCTGGGATTTTAACTGAAAGTACAACGTGCCTGGTGTGGTCTCTACACCCCAGCGGGCTTGGAACTCATATCTCTCTGACATGCATGACCTCTGATATCAATATTTACCTCTCAACCCTGCTGCAGGCAGGTGATCTCTGCCAGGCCTCACTGAGTCTCACCCTGTGTGTAGCCAGCATAACAACAAAATCTTTTGGACATGTTTTCCTGAATTGAGTGGGTGGTTCAACTAATCAATTAAGCTATGTTCCTACTGTTTGGTTACTAAACAAATCAATATTCTACTGCACTATAAATTCTGACAGGACAGGCACTGTATTACTTAGCTCACCTTCGTTCATTCATTCATTACTAACAAAGTATCTATTATGTATTATGAGGACATCAGGAATAATTGTAGCATCAATTGTATTCTTATGGATCTAACAATCCAGTGGGAGAAGCAAAAATGTGTGAAACTAATTAATCAAAGGAAAAGGAATGATGATAGAAATTGATTCACAAATGATAAATGTCTGAGAGTCAGCCATTTTGTGGTTGGAGAAAGATTCCAAAACTAAAACTCATTATTTACAAATACCCTCCTGATCCTCCTCTAAACTCCATGGCGCCTCTGCCTATGGTTGACTGAACACTTACTTCCTGACTTGTCTTTTTAGCCTTTCCCTGCATCTTGCTTTGGAGTCATGGTACAGACAGCATTTGCTACATTTGTCTACTCATCATCTATTTCCCTCATTTTCTAGTAATAGCTTCCCTTATAATGAAAAAATTAAAACGTAAATTTAAATTACCCTAGAGTCTGCTCAGAACAGGAAGCCAATTAAAACTGGCTTAAAACTCAGTTTCCAAAGAAGAATCAGAGCCTCTATATTAGTTATTTTTATGTTAATAGAATATTTCTATTTGTGGTAAAATATATGTAACTTAAAATGTATTTTAACCATTTTTAAGTGTACAGTTCTGTGGCATTAAGTACATTCACATTGTTTTGCAACCGTTACTACCAATCATCTCCAGACTTTTTTCATCTTCCCCAACTGAAACTCTGTACCTGTTAAACCAGTAACTCCCCGTTCCCCCCACCCCCCGCCCCCCAGGAACCACCATTCTGCTTTCTGTCTCTACAAATTTGATTACTCTAGGCTATCTCATATAAGTGGAATCATACAATATTTGTCTTTTTGTGACTGGCTTATTTCATTTAGCGTAATGTTTTCAAGTTCCATCCATGTTGTAGCATGTGTTAAATTCCCTTCCTTTTTAAGGTTGAATAGTATTCCGTTGTATGCATGCACCACATTTTTGTTTATCTGTTCATCTGTCAGTGGATCCTTGAGTTTTGCCCACCTTTTGGTTATTGTGAATAATGCTGTTATGAACATGGGTATACAAATACCTGTTTAATCCCAGCTTACATTTGGTGGGGGGGGGGGGGGGCGTGTACATTCAAACGTGGAATTGCTAGATCATATGGTAATCCTATGTTTCACTTTTTGAGGAATAGCCATAGCATTTTCTACAATGGCTGCACCATTTTACATTCCCACCAACAGTACACAAGGGTTCCAGTTTCTTCAACACCCTCACCAACATTTGTTATTTTCTACTTTATTGATGCTAAGCGTCCTATTGGGTGAATAATCAAACATTTTTCATATAGGTAGAGAGTGTGATTTTTATCTCAAAATATATATTTGCATAATGACACATACATATAACAAAAATCAGTAAATTACTTGTTATTTTGTATATATTACATGCTAATGTTTTGGATGGTTTCATGATGTGGTATTAGGCTGTTATTTTACATATTTGGTTTTATTTTTCACTGAAGATACCTGGAGTCAGTCTAGTTTCAGCATGAAATAGAGTCACAGTTCCCCACCTATTTCACGGAATACGGGAGCAAGAAAGATCCTGAAGTTCATCTGTTGCTAATCCAATCTGCTCACCTTACAAACCTGTGGTTTTAAAACACCCAGGATGAGGAAAGGAGACAGCAAAACCAAGAGGCTCCTTTTTGTCAGCCTTGCCCTTGGGGCTTTTTTTCTCTCCCCCTGTTAGAGGCACTTAGACTGCCTCTAAACATTCATAGCGCATAATTAAGTATAAATAGAGGTACAGGAGCTCAGGAAGAAGAAGACAACACGTCTAACTTTGTTAACCTGTTATTTAGCAAATATCTCTATTAGGCAGAAAGAAAAGCTTAATGTGTAATTAGATCTTCACCTTCCTGGAACGCACAGGCTGAGATCTGGGATGCCCGCAGACGCTCTCTCTGTGGAGGTCCCCCGTGATAATGCACATACAGTTGGTCTGAAAGGTTTCATTAAAATACTGTCTGGGGCTCATCCATAATGCTGCGGCTGTGACGGAAGGAAGAGTAAAGATCCTGAAATCCATTCTGTTATAACACATATTTCAGTTCATAAATCCCAGCTCTTTCTCGAAACACCCCCCGAGGGCTGTCCTTCATTCACTTCCTCACTAAATTCCCTAGAGTGACACTAAACCACCCTGCCTGTCTTTCCCCTGCCTCACCACTGAAGCGATAAATCCCCATTTCCTTCCTGAGTGGCTGACATTTGGTGGCTCTTCCTCTTCTGTGATTATAATGCTCTCCTGGTCTTTTATGATTAGAATTTCTGATTATGCCCAAATCTGTGCAACAAAACCCGCATAAAAACTTGCTCACTTCTTTTCAGCTCATTATAAGTGGGCCTTGTTTTAAAAAATGACTTTAGTAGGGCTCATTTTGGAAGGGCAATGCCATGTCCTTTTAATGTTAAGAACACACTGATCACTTGTCCCAATCATGCCCACGTGTATTGAAAAGTTGTTTTAACCCTAGGAAGGTACCCTCGCCTTTGGAGTGAGCACGTAATGTCTAAGAACCTTCATAAAGCCTCCCTCAGGATATTCAGCATTTACCTTGGCTCTAAATAAGGTGCATACAGCAATCCAAGCTCAAAATATATGGATTGAATGGAAAAATGTTTTTCTATAGGGAATTAATGACAACTTGAAATACAAATTGTCTCATACTTTAGGAGAAAAACAAAGATTATTTAAGTCTTGAGGACCTAAGAGCACATGCTGGAAACAGGGCTGATAAAAAGATAAATAAGAACCTGGTACCCCACGACTGTAGTAGTTTTCCTCAAATACTTTAGGTTTTATGATTTTTTCATTACTAATTTTTCATTACTATTTTCATATAACTTGTTTGCATGATGGCTTGATGTTCTATTATACTTTCAAAGAAATATTTTCTCTTAACTAACATGAATATCTGGGAGATAATGCTTGTTTGCAAAATGCCAGAATTCCAAAAAGTACATTTGTGACTCTGTGTTTAAACCAGTATTAAAACTGAATATAGGTACTCAAGTTGACTTGAGTATAGCCTATATTTATACTGGGAAGTACTTTCCAAGTATTATATTGCAAAATCAAAGACAATAAAAAAGAGATACTTTCAATTTCTTGAACAGATCAAGTTGCTTTACTTAAATAAGGCATTTTTCTCTGCCACACACAAAAAAGTCTGTTGTTTGAAATTTATATATGTTGTAGGAAAAATGATCTCCCTAGCACTGAACTCTTGGCATTATCCAACATCCAGCTTCCTGGAAAACAAGCATTTCTAATATTTGAGAATCCATCTTTGACTCATTTTATTTATAATGTCTAGAGAAATCAATGCCAGATGAAGGAAAAAGACAAAATGTCCATCCTCCCTCCAAATCCCCCAATAGTAAATACACATTAAGAGTGTTCTCAGACACACAGGACATGGTTAATTACAGAACAGTACCTGTGGAGTGTCCTTGCTCATCACAGAAGGGCTCTCCACGGGCCTGGTAAGAGAGAACGGAAATGTAAGTCAAGCACAGGGTGCCTAAGCATGCTGTGCGACATGTGGGCACCAAAGTCAATGACACAGTCCCTGCTGTCACGGAGCTTACAGTCTCGCAGTTCTTCATCAGGTTTGCAAAGTCTACTGTGTCTGGGGATATCTATACCTAACACCATGATGCTGGATCAGAAACATCATTAAATAAATACCACGTCTCCCATGCTGACCTCACTGTAGACACAGTGAATTTGTATCGTCGTCTGAAGACATATGTACATTTTCATCTCCATGCCTTTATATATATTTTCTCATAAATTATATTGCTTTCATCTCTTTTTATCCACCTAGTTATTCCCAAAGGATAATCATACGCATAGCAATTGTATATAACGTCATAACTGCAGTCATCGTATTATACTTTAATTACAAGTAAAACTTGTCTGTGGTCCTCTATTTTTAAAATTGTCTGGCAGACCTCCAACACACATACACTTGACTCTAAGCTCCATGAGGGAGAGGATATTAACTGCCTTTACAGCCCAATTCTATTGCAATGTCTGGCACAGAGGAAGCCATTACTATTTTCTTTCATCAGTTTTGGGGGAAGCAATGTCTGCTATTCATTCTACGAAGCCTGTCAAAAGCCTGCTATAAGCTAGTTATTCTCAAGAAACACCAGGCTGGTGGGGAAGACAGAAACATAAGACACTGAGTATAATACTAGATGACAATTATTCATGACTCCCTACGGTAGAAAGATGCTGAAGAAGATTAAAAGAGGTAGAAATGTGTATAAGGTCTCAACCTAAAGGGGAGTGATCTGTCTAACCTCTTGAGTGGTGGAATCAGTCAGTATTGGCAGTGAAAGTCGGAAGCCTCCTTTAGGGCTCCCCAGATGTTCTGTCAGCCTCCTTGGTTGAATCTTCTTCATAAAGACTCCCTTCTACTTCTCATACCCATTGATCACCTCTTTTTACCTCATCCACCCTCATCAGAGCATTCATAAATAGTGAAGGGTATTGGTAGCATGAACATAAACTGGGTTATCAAAACCAAGATACTACAGAGCAAATTATTTATTCTTAAAAAAGATACTTCTAGGAGACATAAAAATTAAATCAATGGGAATTGTCTTTGCTACGTATCCTGCTGCCTAGAGCAAAGACGAAAAAGGAGGAAAGTGCTTTCAAGATCAAGGAAATAGCATGTGTGAAGGCATGGAAGAATAATTGTGCTGAAATCTCTAAGAGGTAATTCGTGACGGCTGGAACAGAACACAAAACGGTGTTAGGACACAGCCTGGAAAAGCGCGCAGATGATGGAAGAGGTGCTTAGGTTTCATTCAGTTGCCAACGGGAGTCATGGAAAAGTTTAGCTAGGGCGGTGATGCAATGTGACTTATGTTCTGGAAGAATAACTCTGGCAGAGGTGTGGAGGGCGGACCGGAAGGAGCATTTGCTGGCGGCAGGGAAAGAGTCCAGAAGGTTTTTGCAGGAATTCACATAAAAAATAATAAATTCCATATCTGCTTTGTATACCCTGGCATATGGTGGGCATTCTATAAGTATTTTTTAGTCAAATAAGTAAACTGGAACATGAAGTTCCCCAACAACAAAGATATGTGCACTGCATCTATATAATTTAAACAACTTAAAACTCTAAAAGGTGATAAGAGTTATTCTTTGGTAAAGAGGGAGTCAGAAACTCTAGTCTGTTTATTTTTGTTCCTTTTATACAACCCCTATGCAGAGTAATATTAAATTACTGACTGCAACCCTCTTCTTCATCTACCTTGGCATCCCCGTCTGTAACATCTCACCTTACATTTACAGTTGCAGATCGATTCCGCATAATGTAAGAATTCTTAGATAATCTTGATAGTCAAGGCTTCTACTGATTTTTGTGAAGTCTCAACAAAAATGTGTCTGCAAAATGTCATAGAATAAGTGTCATCGTTCCTATGCCATCGTTCTGCTTTCCTCTGTAAAATGGGAACATGGGGATTAACTAAAACAAAATTGATATAAACACCGAGTATTATTACCAGAATATTATAAAGCAGATGGATGAACATATGTGCTTAATTTTAATTGTTCTAAAGCTAGTACCTCATAAGATGCTTAGAGCCAAAATGTTACCTTAAAATATCATTGAACATGTTTACATATTTTCCCTTTATATATTTAATTCTACTTTGAATTTCCTACCAATCTGTTGAGAAATTTGATAAATGGTAGCAATAGATATGTCTTTAACTCTTTAGTCAGATAATCATAGAATATCATATTCAAATCCAACTACACTTTCAGTGCAGAAATCTCTTCTACCATTTCCCCGACAAAATCATCTGGACTCGAATGCTTGGAAGGAGGAAACAGGGACTCACTCTTTCGGAAGACTGTCTGATTTTGAACTCAGTGCTCTACTGAGTAGCGTGCACACTCAGTCCTCTCACTGCCATCTGAAGCGACATCTGCTCCGACACCACAGCTCTTCAGATATTTAAATATCACTATTATGATTTCCCTCAGGCTGGACGCCGCTGCCATAGTTCAGGGGTGGGTTAACAAAGCTGTGCACTGGGATGACTCCCGGTACAATGGACATGAGCCGTCATAAAGAATGAGCAATCTGTGTTTCCTTCTTGGATGTGGAGGTGAAGGAGGTTAAAGACAACCTCAGAGCAAACCGAGTTTCAGTTGTGAGTGAGAAAAGAAAGAATATACCATTGATAGAGACAGAAATTTGGGAGCAAGTTAGCATGATGGGAAATCCTCTATTTTAGAAGAAGGCACAGAACATCCCAGGAAACTTACTCTTCCTACGATTGAACCGATTGAGAAGTGGAATTTTTCTTGAAGTGGAAAACAAGGCACTCTCCAGGATGCAGTGCTCACGTGGGTGTGTGTTGTACTGTATCGGAACTGCTATTTCTTGTATGACCTGAGCTAAGGGTCCTGTACTGTTCTGAAACCAGACTCCGTGGTGTATTGCAAAATTAACAGTCTCCTGGGACAAGAAACCCCAAGTTCCGCCACAGAACACAGAAGCAAAACTCCTGAGTTTGTATTCTCATTTTAAAAATCAGTTAACAGACTTTTACTCAAAGTCTGTATTATATAAATTCTAAAACCTGCTTGATTGAAATTTCTGAGGCCTTAGGGAATCATCATGTTTTCCTGCCTAGGTGGTTTCACATATTACACTAATCACCCTCCTTCGGCCAATATAATTAGGCAAAATTAGCTGGTACCTTTCTTCCTTGGCCTCCTCCCCTGGAGTCATTTTACTTTGAAGTTTATTGTCTTGCTCCGGCATTAATATTTAAATTATAAATACAAAATTCCTAGGAGAATTCATTAAGAAATGTCTACAAAGTACTTTTAAAAACCTATGATAAATGCACTATGCAGCACAGAGTAGGAGGGAGGTATCTGGAGTTAGCAAGACTAGCTGAACCAGGCCTGATGATCAATATAGTGACAGATAAACATATAAGAAAAACAATTAAGCCAGGAAGACGTTTTCAAGTCTTGATGATCTTGCCAAATTCCTGCTTGAAACCCCATGACTATCTCCCGTGAGCCCTCCTTAATACCTTGTAAGACTCTCCAATATCCTTCTGCCTCTCCTATCTCACCTCTTGCTGTTCCATAACCATTGTGCTGGAGTCAAGTTAGCTTTGTGGTCAAATGTACCTTGTTCTCCAGGCTGACACCACCTTAAGCTATGCTTTACCCACTCTCCTCACCCCACTCCCAAGGCCCATCTTGGATTTACTATCGGATGCCCATCCTTTGGATCTCAGGTTATATACCTTTTCTCGATGAAGTTTCTCCTTGAATTTCTTTATATTAGACTAGCTGTTGTTCCTGCTTTTTCTCTTCTAATGCTTCTAATATAATAGTAGGAGCTCTGTGCTGCCATTCCTTTTTGAACTGTCTGCCTCCTACCCGCCCTAGACTGAAAGCCAAGAAAGTCTCCTTCCACCTTTATATCCTACAAACTTAGCTCACTGCCTGGCAAAAAGGGGGGTTCCAATAAATATTGGGTACATGAATGAGTGAGTGAGTGAGTGAATGAATTGCTAACAGAATGACACTTAAAAAAATCAATCTGTGCCTTAATAAGAAAACTTACACACACACACTCACTTCAATGTTTTCTTGAGTTTCAGGACATCTCTCTGCCATTAGAAATTAAACTTTATTCCTTATGCAGGAACTAATTTATGTAGCGTCCTATTCCAACAGTCACTATTGAAAAAGTTGGATCCTGAAAAGATCAGCCAACTAATCAACACTTATGGAGACTCTATTAAATGCTTAACTCTGTGAATTAAAGGTTTTCTGGCTCTAAGCCCGTGAGGATGAAGAACGGAAGTTGAGTGCTTTCAGTGATGTCTTAATGCTTACAAAATAGCGTTAACAAGTTTAGCAACAAAATATCAACAGTCTCCTCACCTTTTGAAACCCCTCTTCTCTCCTCTATTTCCTTTGGTTCACCTCAATGCTTAAATATGCAGAAGTCTAATTTCTGCATGATTTTCTTGCAAAAAGTTGGTTTTTGTGGCTCAAATAGAATACATAGAAAATCTTTCTTAAATTTTGATATATGAGTAAGGTACTAATGATTTCATAGTCCATCTAATATCACTGTAATCCAGGAATATGAACTAAAACCTCAACTTCATCAATTATCAGGATTGCAAAAGGGACTAGATGCAATGTCTAGTGACAGATCTAAGGGGTAATGCAGGAGAGGATGCTTTGTAAGTCACAAATCACTATGTAAATTTAATCATACATATTTCTTAATTCTTAGAAATATTCCAAAAGAGAATATGGACATCTTTCCAACATGGAAGGATCTGAGAGGTTGAAATTATTGAGATTTGGTTATTGGTAAAGATAAAGAATGAAGAGCAGTGTTAGGATGAAGGATATGATCACTGGGGAAAAGTAGGTCAAGCAACCAAGAGGTCAGGATGTTAAAGGACTCTCTAAGTCGACACTGAATTTCATTAAGAATTATGACAGATAAAATTGGACGGCTTCCCTGGGGGTGCAGTGGTTGAGAATCCGCCTGCCAATGCAGGGGACACGGGTTCGAGCCCTAGCCTGGGAAGATCCCACATGCCGCGGAGCAACTGGGCCCGTGAGCCACAACTACTGAGCCTGCGCGTCTGGAGCCTGTGCTCTGCAACGGGAGAGGCCGCGATAGTGAGAAGGCCGCGCACCGCGATGAAGAGTGGCCCCCGCTCGCCGCAACTACAGAAAGCCCTCGCACAGAAACGAAGACACAACACAGCCAAAAATTAATTAATTAATTTAAAAAAAATTGGAAAGCATGCCAGTGAACCTGGAATGAGGTGCAAGAGAAAGATCACAAGAGATCGGTGACATAACTCAGAGCAGTGGGTGGTATAGTTGTTAGGGAGAAGTAAAGCTTCTAAAAGTACTTGTATATTATTATTATTACCATTATTATTATTATTATTTTTGCATTTTGGCTGCGCCACGCAGCATGCAGCATGGTTTCCTGACCAGGGATCAAACCCGGGCCTCCGCAATCAAAGCGCCCATCCTAACCACTAGGACACCAGGGAACTCCCTACTACCTACATGTGAAAAATACCTACATGTGAAAAATAATTCAGAGAGACACATCCATGAGAACACTGTGTAGTACATGTTTTGGGGTTCACAGGGTCTATACAATTACTCCATCAGGGTCTACTTCTAACAGGTAGGGAATGACTATGCTATATCAAGCTTAATTTGATATCCCAACTCAATTATTTAAGGAAATCAGAGAAGGTGCTCCAAATTGTGGGACATTTGAATTGATCCTTGAATAATAAGACTTTTTTTATTCTATGCCCCTTCTTTCATAATTTTTAGATATTCTTCTAAAATCTGAGTGTGTAAAACCTTCCTGTTCTTTAGTTTCTTTAAATGCCTCTCTTGTTTTTTGTTTTTCTTTACTGGAATTGTTTCAAGAATATGATCAGAATTTCACTTTTTAATGATGCTCCAATCTCCGTTCCTATACAAAAATCACATTTGCATGTACCTTCCTACAGTAAGGTCTCTGCAATATGTCAGCTTTTTGGTGGTTTGCTTAGTTAATTTCTCCTCATCTTTCAAAACCCGCCACAAAATATGCCTTCGCTGACTTCCCAGTCCCCAACTAGGTCAAACACCCCATTAAACGTAGCATGTACCTCTCCTCCTAGCATTTATCAGTATTACAACCAAATGTGTAATGGAATAATTTTGCGTTATTTTCTGTCTTGACCCCCACGGTCTTCCCAGCACCGAATATGGTACTTTGCATAGAATAGGTATTCAAAAGATAATTACTGAATCAGTGAACAGATGTAAGAATGAATGAGTAGCTCAACACAGGGAAATGCTATTCATCCGCTAAGAAGTCTATTATTAAGTGAAAAGATTACAAAGCAGCTTTAGAAAGTTACACCATTTTTGTTAATAAAAGAAGAATTAAATGTCAAAATATCTACAAAATGTTAAAAATTATTATTTACAAGGGATAAAATTAAGGGGAATTTCATCTTCTTTTTTAATCTTAATTGTATACATTTTCTATAATTAACATTTATTATTTCAGAACTAGAATAAAGTGCTTCAACTTGGTTCATTTATATTTTTTTAGAAGCCCTTTCCCTTATTTGGTTTCTATCTACTACTTATTTGAATATGTGAAATATCCTCTCCCCAAACTGGCACACTACTACTACTATCTTGTAGTTGTATAAGGCTTTACAATTTCCCAAGTTTTCTGATATATCTTTAGCTTATTTGCCCTTCAACAAAACTCCAGAACATAAGCAGGACAGGTCTTGTTCCCATTCTGCAAAGGAGTCTGTGATCACACTTTCATACCAATGCTTGATAATCTCTTCTTTTTCTACTACTATATTCTCCAAGGTCCTTACCAGTAAAAAGTACTTACTCATCACACCTAAATTAAGGAAGGCAGATATCTACGTTGTTTCATCTACTCCTTAAGGAATGAAGGTGTCAGGAAAATGAGTCCCGCTTTTATCCTGTGATCCACCTTAACCACTTAACAAGAACTAGAGAGTTGAAATTTCCATGATAATTAACTTTTTCACTTATTCAATAAAAACTTACGGAGCAATTATAGTGTATTAGGCACTACAGTTATAAGGGTGAGACATTTTCCCTGGCTTCATGGAATCTGCAGTTTAGAGGAAGAAAAACACACGAGGAAATATATGATAAATTTTTTAAGAAGTTAAAGTGGAAAAGAAAACATGCAATGAAAGAGAATAATAAGAAGGACTTCACTTAGATTGGAATGGTGAGTAAAGGACTTTCTGAAGTGTGAGTAAGACTTATCCAGGCAAAGAGTGGGAGGAAGGGTGTTTCAGTCGGAAGGAATAGAATGTGCAAACACCCTGAGACAAGAAAGAGCTTGGACCACCTGCGGAACCGTGAGAAGGGGCTGCTGGGGCAGAGGGATTAAGAGCAAGAGTGGCACAAGATGAAGTAGGGGAGATAAAATACTGCTCTTCCCTTTCCATTAAATGATCTTTTATTACATTCACAGGAATCAACCCATGATTTCTCAGCCTTCATTATGATGTATCAGCCTTTATCATAAGCCCTTTCTATCAATTCCCTATACTAACTGTAAGACATGAGTTACCTTCTTACATTAAAAAAACCAACTTTGGGCTTCCCTGGTGGCGCAGCGGTTGAGAATCTGCCTGCCAATGCAGGGGACACGGGTTCGAGCCCTGGTCTGGGAAGATCCCACATGCCGCGGAGCAACTAAGCCCGTGAGCCACAACTACTGAGCCTGCGCGTCTGGAGCCTGTGCTCCGCAAGAAGAGAGGCCGCGACAGTGAGAGGCCCACGCACCGCGATGAAGAGTGGCCCCCGCTCACCGCAACTGGAGAAAGCCCTCGCACAGAAACGAAGACCCAACACAGCCAAAAATAAATAAATGAATAAATAAATAAATAAATAAATTTATTAAAAAAAAAAATAAAGCCAACTTCACCTTGTTTATTATCCTCATTTTGTGCATTGCACAGAGAAAATTGAGTGTTATTGTGACGGAGGAGAGTACTTCTTAATTAGCAAATTATTGAATTATTATTACTTATCTTTAATTTTTACAAGTTCTTAGAACCTTATATCTATGATTCTATATAGAAAGTTGGTGATAAGTAACTTCCTAATTAAGGTGTCAGGCAATTTATCTATGAAACAATAGAAATGAAAACTTAAGTTGCCATGGAAATTCCATAGTTAAAGGATCCTGTAGCAGATTTTTGAAATATAAGAAGTATTAACCAATTATTGATTACAAGTTTGGGTTTTCTTTTATTGGAATCTTATTACATATTGTCAATATGGCTTTTTCAATCATAGCAGAGCATATAATCACAAAGTCATATATGTGCAAAATATATGGCACATGAGAGACTGCAGCTCTTCAAGATGATAGATCTAGATAAAGGAGTCGTTTCTGTATAACCAAATCCACGTAGGAGATGAGGTTCCCAAGGGAGGGAATGCAGAGGCCACCTAACCTAGGGGAAAAGAAACCTCCTGCTGTTCATGGCAGAAAGAAGAAACCAGGAAGGAGAGAGGTACAAACGCAATCGCAGAAACGAGGGTGTCACTGGACCCCAATGTGGAGGCTGAAATTCAAGAAAACAGTGATATCCTAAAGAGAGCAGTCAGTAGTGCTGTAGCCAATTTATGCACTTATTTGTTTATTGTTAATGGAGAAAAAAATTGAAATACACTCAGTTGGATTGGATTTAAAGACAATATTTTATGATCTTAGAGACATAACTTTCCAGGGAAACAAATCAAAATTTAGATACACGTATATTTCAGTATTTATTTAATGAGGTCAGTTTTATAACTGACACATATTACACACCAGCTAACAGAATACTCAGTCTGCCTGAATACTGAAAAATGCCTATTATCAATATGACATATTAAGAAAATTTTCAGACTCAAAAGCAACAATATTAGGCTAAATAGGGGGAGTTTTGATAGCTCAAACACAATTCTTGCTTTGAATATATTTGATATTGCTGCTTTTATTAAAGAGTGTGTTTGTGGCACACACTTTATATATAACATGTATGTATGTGTGTGTGTATATATATATATATGTATAATTTTTAAAATTTGAACAGAAATGAGTACATTTCAAAGACCACAGTTACGTTGTGAAGATTTATTCCCTAAGGGCAGAAAGCACATGTAGTGTTAACACATCCATTTATTCTTTAGGAATCGATTTTAGTTAAGCCTCCTGAGTCTTGATAAGTCCATTTTAGGTACACTTTTGGAATGTTCTAATGCACTGTGATAAATGGCCTCAACATAAGAAAGACTCTTCACAGTCTTTCAAAAATATCATTTTGACCACTTGGTTAAAGTTAGTTAAAATAATTCTACAATTACTGAAACCTAGATTTCCTTATTGATGAAATTAACACATATCTATTTAAAAATTTTTTTCTATTGGACACTGCCCATATCACAATGTTTTTAAGGAAATATTGTGGGTGTGGCCACATCCGTCTTCTCTATAATATCTGGTTTATTGGCCTCTCTTGATAATCTGTTTTTAGAAATGATCTCATTCCAGTTACTTTATATACACCTTGTCTGGGGCAATTAAGCTATTTCTGAAGACAGTCAGTCCAAGGATGTTCACATAGGGCTAAGTCTTAGGGAAATCTCCAGAGCCAAGAGCTTGTGCAGCACTGGCTAAGCCTTCTGGAATGCCATTGCACTCTGGGAAGAAGGTTTCATACTATTTCTTAAAATTCTGATTATGACCATTTCTGTGACTGTGAAAACTTACTTGTACACATTAGAAAGGTAGAACTATGTATCATAAAGGTGAACTTTTAATAAGCCTATACTTCTTAACACCCTACTTTTCCAGTCTTAATTTAGGTAAGCCAAGCACTTCCAGAGACTTTGCTCATAGTAATCATGCCTTAAATTAGAACTCTCCATACAGTTTGTTTAACATCACTTTGCTATTTGAGTTTGGTATTTTAACTAACACGACATTTTCTCATGAATCCTAGTGTGTTAGCTATGTACACAAAACCCTCAGATCATTAGCCTAGTTGGTTCAGTTAATTAGAGAACACATTTCTAATGCAAATAAGGTCATTAAATCCCCCGGAAGCCAGTTACCTTTGTCCTAAAGGCACAGTCTACACTGAAATAATAGTGAGTTTTCTTACCATGTGTACCTTTAGCCTCAAGGTAAACCAGATGAGAAAATGAAGATGACAGAGCTCAAACCTATATGCACTAGAGTAAAAAAGCAACTCAGTCCTTTCTTCTAATAATGTATGGGAATACTATATTCATGTAGGAAAAAAAAAATAGGCAATTTTTGGTGTCACAGCCTCTTATAAATGGATAAATTAATCATCAATTGCTTCTGCTTCTATACATCTATAAAAGTATATTTGTGGGAAAGAAGGCTAGAAAAATGAGAAAGACACTACATTAGGGAAAGGGATATTCTGAGGTTGGAATAGAGGGAATTTAGAAATCATCTCTCCTCATTTTACAAAAGAAAAGACTGAGGGCTGGAAAGAATGAGTGAGTGACTTATTCACTGTCACTAGGATTACAAGGAAAAAACCCTGAGTATCAGAGATGATTAATTTTATTTGTCAACTTGGCTGAGCCACCTTACCCGGATATGTGGTCAAACATTCTTTGGAATGTTCCTGTAAGAGTGTATTTAGATGAGATTAGCATTTAAACTAGCGAGAGCCGTGAGTAAAACATAAACTAGACTGCCCTCCATAGTGTGAATGGACCTCATTCAGTCAGTTGAAGGCTTGAGTAGAACAAAATAACTGACCTCCCCAAGGAAGAGCAAATTCTGCAAGAGTTGTGCCTTTGGACTTGAACTGCAACATCAGTCCATCCCTGGGTCTACAGCCTGCTGGTGCATCTTGCAGATTTTCAACTTGTCATTCTCTATAATCATGAGCTAATTCCTTAAAATGAATCAATCTTTCTCTCTCTCTCTCTCTCTCTGTCTCTTTCTCTTTCCCTCTCTCTTAGATATACCTATATCTCTATATCGATATCTATATATAGATATCTTCTATTGGTTCTGCTTTTCTGGAAAACCCTGAGTAATAGGATGTCATAAATTACTTGTACCTACAAGTGAAAAGAATGCGTAAAAACATCAAGTGTTTTCCTTTCTAAACATTTTTTTCTTTTTAATTCTTTGGATGGGATTTTCAAAAGCCACAAGAATAAGCCCTATACAAAGAGATGGAATTCCCCTTTAAATTAGTATCTTAACTCATGAATTAACTCGTTCATCTTCTCTTACTATGAGGTGTTCAACTCGGTCTAAACAAACTGAATAATTGTAGAGCTGTTAATTTTCTAAGAACAGTAACAACGCCAAATTATCTTTTTATTACAAAGGGGATCAGTATTTTTAGCTACTATTGGTACCCAAATCACCTAGATGTATATGGCTATTCATCCCTCCTGCCTGTTCTTATGCTATTTTCATTCAACTTCTCTTCCTTTGAAGCACATCTCAAGCCTCACCTTAACCATGACATTTTCCTATTGGCTATAGCTGAACTCTCCCTTCTTACACTTCTTTTCCACATTAGCACTTTATCCCCCATTGTCGTCCATCTGAACCACTCAATATAGTGTTTAACCTTATAGGTTTATTCTTTAAGATGAAAGAGAGGCATTCAGGAGGCTTAGAGAGTATGCCTGAGTGACTTAATCCCCTAGGAATTAATCATACAAGTGGTGTCACTGTTGGGCTATGAGAACAGTAGGAAGCATGATTACAGAAACTCAAACCTAGATTTCTCTCCTAGCAAACTTAGATAATTATAGTGTAAGGTATGAGGAATCCCGACACTGATGGGGGTGCTGGTATGTCCCCTATCCCAACAACTGGAGCACAGTGTCTTAGCATGTGATGGCACACAAAGTTAAAATCATTTCCCAGGCCCACCCCTAAACAGGGTCTTAAATCTTGTACGAAGAGGGAAGGACAAAACAGCTGTAACATTAAAAGGCCTTGCCTTCTGAAGTAAGGAGATTTTAGAGAGCTGGGAGAAAACATCACTGTCAAAATTAGTAGGGTGAGTATGACAGTTTGGTGTCAGTTGCCCAAAGGTGGGTAAAAATGGAGAAGAGTTTTTAAGGGGCTTCATTAAGTCCTTGCCCAGAGCAGGCTGGCAGGGCAATACTTCTTATTGCTGGGCAAACAATTTGCATCATGGAACAGATATGAGGAGAGGCAATGGTCTCTTGGGAATTCAGCAGAAAACCAATGAGAGCCCTTGACAAGATGTGGGTGGTAGGAGGCCACTGGGTGAGGTGTAAGAAAGGAGAAGCAATAATGTGGTCTCCAGCTAGGGGGAGCATGGAGCTCCATCCATTAAGGTAGCAGCAGCATTGTTGCAGAATCAGTAGCAGCCAGTAGGGATCTGGGGTGATTGACGGAATTGTAAGACCCCAAATTGAGGAAAACATGCTGGAAACTCAGACAAGAGTAGGAGTGGGACAGTGTTGGTAAATGTACGGACTGGTCCCATACAATACGCAAAGAGCCCCTGGGGAGGTGAGGCAGTCCGAGGAGTCCAGGGCTATGGATTTTCCTCATCTCTAGTCGTTTTGTTCTTAAAAAGAGTCTTTCTTTGAGAGACAGAACTCTTTTAAAGCCTAGCACTACTTTCCGGCTTTGTGATTCCAGATGTTTCTAGGGCAGTATTAGATAAGCAGCAGCAAAACCTTCATTTACCCACGGCTTTCTTTTCTTAATTTTAGGAAAAAACAGCTTTCTGTCTTTGCTGCTCTCTGTCTCTCCTTGAGAAAAAAATGAGGCACGATTACTGAAGTGCTGCTGGAAGAACTTGATCGTCTTGCATTTGGAATTCCTTTGGGTGGAATTCAGTAAGAGGTATGCAGGAGAAAGCTCACTTTTCAAAAATGTGCCTTGTTTGTAATGATTCTCACTTGGTATGAGTTATGCTATTACCCACAGCTGTTCATTCCACATTATCTAAATGCCATATCAACATGGAATGCGTAGCAACTTGTGTAGCAACTTGCTTTCTGGTTTTGCTCTTTAAGGATAATTTGTTCTGAAGTGACAAGTACCTCTGACAGAAGTTCTGGCTCTTCATCAGCCTGTGATCGTGGGGCTCAATATTGTGGCAGGAGTAAAGGCATCATGCAACTCCACCTCAAACTGAGAAACGTGATTCTTTTGCAACACATCAAGATGTTAAGTTTTGTCTGGAGACATCTCACATCTCCAATTAACTCCCTGTTTCTCCTCCCCAAAACACACACTTGAGGTCATGAAACATTCCATAAAACTTAGATATAGAGAATGCAACATTTGAAAAATAAATGCTAATGCTCATTAAGTTTCTGGAGGAAAAGTAAGATTAAGAAAAGTTCCAAAAAAATTGTACAGAGCATAAAACATCTGATTTAGTATAACTAGCAAAATATTTCTCAAGTTTAAGGGCTTAAATTACATTGAGTATAAATGTATAGATCTTTTTATATTCATTGAGACTGTGTCTTCCAGCCCACAGCCAGGGAAGAAGTAAACGTCTCAGTCAAAGAGCCTGCAGTGAACTGAATTCTATCAAAAACCACTGGGAGAATTTGTAAGCAGATCCTGCACCAGTAGAACCTTGAGATGACTGTGGTCCTAGCCTATACCTTGGAGCTTTGTAAGAGACCTTGACCTTGAGCTGAAGGACCCAACTAAATTATGCTTAGATTCCTGACCCACAGAAACTGTAAGACAGTAAGTGTTGTTTTAAGCCTCTAAGTCTTGGGGTAACTTGTTACACAGCAATAGGTAATTTATATACACTCCATAAAATGTTCCTAGTGGATATTAATCTCCTTCATTGCTGAATGATACCATCATTTTGGAACTTCATCACAAATTATTTTGCATTGTATACTTAGTGATAATTGGCCACTTTCAAATGGTGTTCTGCAGAGCCCTAAAGGGTGTGTGTGTATAAGGGCGTGTATATATGGTGTGTTTGTGTATGTAATGTGGTTGTGTGTTTAGGAGGAAAGTTTAAATGATGAAGTTAAGTGGGCAGGACTCTGGGCCCATTTCCCCTGCCTTAGCCATAACAGTTCCTCTTTTCCTTCTAAATATATTAGGATATGATATAATGTTTAATTGGGGGGGGGGGGAGGGTGCTATCTTTTAAAGTTTTAAAATTACTGACAAATATTTCATGTATTATGTCTTACCATCACTGAACTTAATATAAGCTTTTTAAAGACCAGGAACAATTAAATACTTTTAGACAGCCTGGAATTTTCTTTCAAGTATCCAAATCTAAAGTTTCTAACCTAGAACTCTTGAGTTCCACTTTATAAAATATACTCAATCAGGTAAAAAAAAACTAGACAGTCTATAAATCAGGCAACAATATTACCACTTTACAGCTTGGGAATGTGATTAGCACGACAATAAATTTAGGGAACAAAATTGATTCAATGCCTGAATGACTGTTTAAGCCTTAAAATAATACAATCTCAGAATTGGAAAAGATCATAAAGGTTATCATTACTTAAAATATACACCTGATGCCTTAACCTCTCTATAAGCTCTTTATCACATTGCTAGTCTGTTCTTGAAAAAGTGTGATACCAAACTGGAGGCTTAAAAAATAAGTTCACAACTTGGACTGAGGATATCATCCCTGGAAATCCACAATTTTAGTACATACATCCTCAATAAGAATTAGATAAGCTTAATGTAATTGGTAAAACCACTGCCTTTGGAAGTAAAACATTCTATAACTGTAAGAAGGTGCACCACAGTTAGTACATTCATTCATTCATTTATACTTTCATTAGTTCTTCACTGCTTACACAACTTTTCAAAAATGTTGTCTACATTCACATACTCTTCTTCACTTTCTCACCCTTCCATACACTACTCAATACTCTGCACTATGTCTGCCAGTTAACCACTCCACTGAAATTGCTCTTGCTAAGGTTAACTATGTTTTATATGACAGCATTTCTTCCTGAGACTCTCTAATATATGTTTCAACAGTTAGAATGCCAAATCATCAAGATGCTGTACTTCACTGGATATTGAAGGAAAGAGGAAATGAAGGCCAAAGATGATTCCTAAATCAGTTTTAATAACCAGGTTACTGCATCTTCAACCTGCATCCCAAGGAAATTTCTAGAATGCTTGCTCAGATTTTTCCCTCTCCTTCATATCTCTTAGACCTTGTTGTGATCATTTCAGTACTCTTTAGAGAGAGAACCAAAAAAGGGAGAATGTCTCTGAGGAGAGAGGAAAACAGAAGCATGAGGAAAGAGTGAGAGTGGAAATAACAGAAGGAGTTTTTTTGATTGGGAGTTGAAAGTGAGGAATGACAAGAGAAAGGTCTGTGCACAGGTGCGGTACGTAAGAGACTTGATTAGCAGTTGGAACAATGAAAGGGATGTTAAGAGATGTGTGTTATCAATTGGACCTTCTATAATGTTCTGAAAGAAGCACCAAAGAAGATCAAAAGATAAGAATTATAAATTGCTTTCATCAGGCGCACTATATATTCTTTCATATCACCTAGGCTGAAACTTGTAGGATCCCAAGACTGATTCAAGTAACATATTATCAGTATCTTTACACCAGGGTAAGTGTTACCTCTTTCCTTAGTCCTGTGCTTTGAGATGTCCCTACTCTTGCTTCTTCTGGCCACATCCAACCTCATAGGGCAAGAAGGCTGTAGGGCTAAGATAATGGGCCACACAAAGCCATAATTCCCAAGCTCCAAGTACACTGAACCCTGTAACACCTGTCCACAAATGTCATTACGCCCAGTTCCAGAGCCTGGGTGATTATCTTCTATGGTCCCACCTTTCAGAGAGTGATTGTGACTAACGTATGGCCCAAGGAGAGGTAACTGTTTGCAGGAGGGAGGTAAATGGGACTTGATCATTGGGCTTTGGTTATGTGCATGCTTGCAAGGCCCCTTGTAATATGGATGGAGCCAGGAATGGAAAGAGAAGGTAGGCTGAGCCATGGACTGAGAATCTAGGAACCAAGGACCAGGGAACTACCATTCTGGAATGGAACTCTATAAAAGAATCCAAAATTTAAGATTCAAACCTAGGTTGTTAGGAAGTTTGGAAGACAAACCATATTTTATTTGACAGTTTGTCAACTTGTTTTCTAACTTTTAAATATTTAACATTATTTATCTTTTAAAAATATAAAAAATATTTAATAACTATTTAATATGACATTTAGGCCTCCATTTCAACTTTTCCCTGGGCCCTACAAATGCTAAGGTTAGGCTTTCCTGTTATTATTATATTTTGAATGGTGTGAGGGAGGTGAACAAGCTGGGAAAGACATTTGAGAGAGAGTTTTATATACACAGAGGTGTGAAACAGACTAGCATATTTGTCTAGTCTTACAATTTCTGCCTTTATTTAATCCATTTGCATTTAACATTATTATTGATATACTTGGATTTATATCTGCCATTTTACTTTTTGTTTTCCATGTGTCTCACTTTTTGGTGTGCCACTATTCTTCATTTATCACCTTCTTCACATTAAGTAAATATTTTCGAATGTATCATTTAAATTTTTAAATGATTTTTTTACTATATATTTTTTGAAGTTTTAATTTCTATTTTTTTCCTGTTTTTTTTTTTAAGTGATTGCTATAGGGTTTGCCACGTACATCCTAACTTACACTAAGTTTCAGATTTATACTAGTGTAATTGCAGTGACACATAGAAACATTTTTCCTATATATTTCTATTCCCTTTTCCCTTTTGTGGTATTATTGTTATACATATTACATCAATCAATGTTATAAGCCCAGTAATACATTGTTCTAATTACAGTTGACCCTTGAACTGACCATCTGGGCAGTCAAAAATCCACATAAAACTTCACAGTTGGCCCTTCATATCCATGGTTCCGCATCTGTGAATTCAACCGAACTTGGATAGTGTAGTACTGTAGTACATGTTTAGTAAAAAAAAAAAAACAAAACTGCATATAAGTGGATCTGCACAGTTCAAACCCATTTTTCCAAGAGTCCACTGTATTACTTTATCATCTGTAGTTATTTTCCTAGGCAATTGCAGCTTTGCTCCTACCCACCTCCTTGTGCTATTATTGGCAAATATATTACATTTCTATATGGTATAGACTCAACAATATACTATATACATATTATTTTATATAATTGCTTTTAAAATCAGTTGAGAGAAGGAAAAAAATATCCATTTATACCGTATTTTATAATTATAGTTACCTTTACTCTATTCTTTGGGGTTTGTCAATGGATTCAAATTACCACCTGGAGTCACCTACTTTTATCCTAAAGGACTTCCTTTGGTATTCCTTATAAGGCAGGTCTGCCAGCAAAAAATTCTGTTTTGTTCATCTGAGAATGTCTTTGTTTAGCTTCCATTTTTAAAAGATAGCCTTGCTGGATATAGAATTCTTGGTTAACAGTTTGGGTGGGGTTTTTTTGATTACTTTGAATAGGTTATTCCACTGCCTTCAGACATCCATTATTTATGCTGGAAAATTTGCTGTTAATCTTATTGGCTTCCCTTGTAAGTGATGAGTCATTTTTCTTTTGCTGCTTTCAAGATTTTCTCTGTCCTTGACTTTCAGTATTTTTACTGTAATGTGTCTGTTTATAGATCCTACCTGGAGTTTATTTATCCTACTTGGAGTTTGTTGAGCTTCTTGGATGCTAACTTAGTGTTTTTCAAAAAAATTGGTGGAGTTATCAGCCATTATTTCTTAGAATAATTTTTCTGCCCCTTTCTTTCTCTCTGAATGACATCCCAACTTTAGGAGCTGAGCACTTGGTGGAGGGGAGAAGTAGCTTGAGGACTTCTCAGCTTGCCATTCCTCATGAGCCAGGGAAAGAGTGGTAAAGACCCCAATATTGTCATCAGTTCTTTGCCCTAAGTAGAGCCTTCAATCCATGAGTAGTGGTTTGGCAGAAGGGAAGCCCCACCTCACAACCAGATTCACCTGAAACTTAATCTCAGCAACAGGTAGCTGGAAGCAGGATGAGAAATGATGATGTCCTGTTCCTCTCAAGAAGAAATCCCTTTTCTGGGGGATGGAGTGAAAGACAGCCCTTTGTTCTTGGCTGCATAAGTCTAGAATGGAGTGTCCACCTCACTGGGTGGAAGGAGGGAGAAGGGAGCCATCTTGGCTCAAATTCCACAGATTCATGCTTTTCTTACTGAAATTTCATAAATAAATGTTTCTTCATTTGCTGTTTGCCCTTAGGATCATTTTCAGAAGCTTTAAAATGGTTTTTTTTTTTTAAATTTGTACCGGTTTCATAGGGCAGCAAGTCTACAAAGCTCCTTACACTGTCTTCCCAGCACAGCCTTGCATGTTCGGCCTATTAGGTGATTTGCCAGCTGTCTGGTGCTGCTGAAGCATTCAGGACATGAAAGTTGTTGTGGTAGATGAGTCCAAAAAGGTAAGACGTAGACATAGAATTTGTTTTTCTTTAGCAATGAATTGCTACTGAGGAGTTTTAAGCAGAAGAGAAATAGGAGCAAATTTGCATTATAGAGCAATGATTTTCAAAAAAATCAGTGAGACCAATGTGAATTTTCAGTGTGCTTTAGTATCTGTGTCTCTCCATCTCTGCACTGACTTGCACTGATGTACCAGATGATGATTTAATACAAGAGAAGGAAAAGAATAAAGAAGAGAGACAAAAGATATCTTTACTACATAATATATTAATGCTGTTACTGGAATATTACACACTTTGTGAAGGACGGAATATAAATGATAAAAAAAAAAAGGAAGGAGAGAATCTAGATAGCTAGCCCAATGTAGGAAATGCTATGCATTACATTTGTCTTGGATATTCACAGCGCACATTAGCGTATAAAAGACTCTCAGAAGTACTGAAACAAAGAAATGTGTTTAACTTTGTTTATCCATAGTTCTCAAAGTTATTTACCATTAGGGCCCTTTTTCATGTATCAGCTAAAATACAGTTCTGAAAAACTGAAAATATTAAAAGATTTTTAAAGGTGAGTGACAACTTTCTAATTCATAAAATATTCATAAAGTGGAAGAGCTCATAAAAATGGAATGGATAATTATGCCTAATGTTAATTCTGAGGGAAACAGCTGTACCCTTTGGGACAATTTAAAAAATATATAACTTTAAATCTGTGTATGAGAAAAGCAAAGAAGGAATCTACTTGGGACATTTATTTGGAAATCTTTAATAGTGTTAAGTTTTCAGTGTTTGGTGATTAATTTAATTTTCAAATATGATCCAGAATTATTCAGTGACTGAAGAGTGAGGTGGGTGTTTAAGTGGGATCATTTTACATTTAAAAATGCAACGTGACTTAGGAAGTAATTAGGTGAATTTTATACATCACAAAAGTTAATCTTGAACTTGCTTCCAAGGAGAGATTTTTTCTAAAAGCCTTTGCAAAATATCAATGTCATTAGTATTAGCATATTTTCTCAAAGTATCGATTTTTAAAAGCAATATGTACATTGCTCATTTGAAAATTAACCCAAGGGACTTCTCTGGTGGCGCAGTGGTTAAGACTCCGTGCTCCTAATGCAGGGGGCCCGGGTTCAATCCCTGGTCAGGGAACTAGATCCCACATGCATGCCGCAACTAAGAGTTTGCATGCCACAACTAAGGAGCCCACGTGCTGCAACTAAGGAGGCAGCGAGCCGCAACAAAGGAGCATGCCTGCCACAACTAAGACCCAGTGCAACCTAAATAAATAAATAAATGAATATTAAAAAGAAAGAAGGAAAGAAAATTAACCCAGGAGATTTCTAAATCAAAAGAAGAGAATAAAAAAAAAAAGAAGAAGAGAATAAACGTAGACTAATCTATTCTTCTCAACCTATACCCAGGGAAAACTCACAGAGTATAAGAAAATGAAGAAAAAGTACTACAGATAAGGTTCATATGTCATTTGCTACTACCCCCAAAACTCATGCAAAAAAGCATATCTAGCTAAGAAGGTAAACCCAAAATCTGAAAACCAACATGTGCAACTTAGACTTTAAGAAAGTTCAGAATATGAAACCCTAGCTCTCCATTAAGTACAATGCGGGGATGGAGAGCCATGAACCAGCATAAGTGTAGCAAGAAATGTCACTGAAGAGTCCAGTGTGATAGCACAGAACATCACGGAAGGTGAGACTGAAGCAAAACTCATGTCCACATGTTATTCCTATTGTCTATAACCCAGTCCCCAGATGAAGGGCCTGTTGAGTAAGAAGCACAGTGAAGAAGTGACAGGAGATATGGTGACTATAAAGAGTTGTGGTGTAAGCTACAACTCTTGAATGCCAAAAACTGCAGAAAAAGTTATCTACCCCACAAAGGAAATAACTGTTCTCATGTGTGTGTTCTGAGAAGAAGCTATGCAATGTCCCAGATGACTCTTCTCTTTCCCACCCACAAACCACGCACTTTAGCAGCCAGCAGGCACTAGAAATGAGAAATATTTTTATTATAATAAAAATAAGTCTAACTCTACTTCAAAGCTGGTATCATGCTTAATGGTCAAACACTTGAAACAAACCTACTAAAAAACAGAAAACTGAAACCATGATCATTATCTCCACTGTTATTTAGTGTTTTCTTGGAAGTAATAGCACAATTAGATAAGATAAAGGATTTAGAGATATAGAAATTGAAAAGAAGAAAGTAAAATTGTCCTCCTGGAAAACTCAAAGGAGTCAACTGAAAAGCTATTAGAAATGATGAGAGAATTCAGTGGGGTGGCTAAGTTAAAAATTAATATGCAAAAATCAATACCCTTCATATGTGGAAACAACAAAAAATTAGAAATATATAGAAGAAAAGATGCCATTACAATAGCACCAAAAAAGATGAATTACCTAGGACTAAACATAATAAAAATGTATAAGACCAATATGAATAAAACTTTAAAATGCTACATAAGAACACAAAAAGAAGATCTGAACAAATGGGAAGACACATCATGTTATTGGAAAACACTCGAAATGATCACCAAAATCAAGCTAATTAACATATCCATCAACTCATACAGCTACCATTTTCTCTCTTTTTTAATGGTGAAAACATTTAAGACCTACCCTCTTAGCAAATTTCAAGTACACAATACAGTATTGTTGACTATAATCATCATGCTGTATATTAGGTCTCTAGAACTTATTTGTCCTGATAACTGGAAATTTGTACCCTTTCACCAACACCTCCCCATTTCCCCCTCCCCTCACTTCTTACTCAGTTTACTGGTTCTTGAAAGCAGGAACTAAATTCCAATACTTCTGCATTGACAAAGCTCACACCAAGAGATTAACATCAGATTAAAAGTCATATTAACGGCCTTTAATGCAAGAGATTGCCGCCGCATCAGGGAAAAAACAAAACCAGGGACAAGGATACTTGTGAAAGAACGCTCATCAGAAGACTACGTTCAGGGAAGGAATTGAGATGATACTTCAACTAAATATTTCACAGCGAGGTGTGGAGCAATTTATCAAATGTCAAATACCAAGATATATTTTTTAACTCTTGTGCATTTAGGAAACTAACTTTGGTGATATCAACTTGTTTCATCACCACTTTATCTGAAATTGATTTTCAAGATCTTAATTTCAGTCTTCAAATCTTAATTGGGCACAACATTCAGGAGAACAGTTGTGCAGCACATCAAAGGCCCTTAGAGTAACTTATGGTTGCAATCTTTCCGAAATGGTCTTCCCTACCAACAGAAAATATACTGAAGACAGAAAAATGCACTGAGCATAAACGCACTCTTAGAAAGGTAGGGATTTTTCTAGGAGATCAGTGGAACCTCAATTATTGAAATGGTAGAATACTTTTCTACCATACTTCAAGAACACTTTAATTACAGTGGAGCCAGCATGGACTTTCCTCCCAAAATTTGGTTTAATGACATCACTTAGGCACCAGAAGGGCATGAAAAGGTTTTTGATTCACATAATGAAGCTGTGTTGGGATACCAGTGCAGTATCCAAAGCAAACATAAAATGATTTGAGAGAGAGCAGGGAGGGGCAACTGTCTTGGAGTTTTATCATGCTTGGAGGGGAGACTGGGCTAGGGGTTTGGGAGGTTTGAATTTCCTTTTGGTGTCAAAGGAGGGACCACCAGGCTTTCTTATCAACTTGCCCAGTTGTGGGGGCAGAAGGGGAATGGGGAGTGGTGGGGCTTAAAAGCCATCAGCAGTCAAACATCCAAAATGGAGCCAGATTCTTTATTGCACATACAAACAAAAATAGACAAAAGCAGCAACATGATGTCTTTTTTCCAGCTGCCTAAGAGGTCTCATTCACTGGATAGATCACAGATATGTCAAACCAAGTTATTCTGTTCTTTTCCCTTAGACGGGCTTCTCCTTCTCTACTCACAGTGTGATTTAATGGTCTACCCATTGCCTAAACCAGCAACCGGAGAGAAGGCTCACTCCTGATGTTTGTGGGGCCCAGGATAAAATCACGAAAGGAAGCTCCAGGCCTGAGGCTCACTCCTCACTCTTCCCACTCCCTTCCCCCTAATTATAATGGGTCTTGTGCACACGTGCCTCAATGCCCCACCCTTCACGTTCTGTCTCTGTTCACCCACCCTCACAACAGCAGACCCTTGTCCATGTCTCAGACCTGGGGATATACAGTGGTCTGATACGCCCTTGTGAGAATGGATCCCGGCAAGAGCCTGCTCAGGCAGTAGCACTGGAGTAGTCTGGGCAAGGAATCTGTGGTCCCAGGTACTCAACATAATTTAGAAGGGTGAGCTCCATATGAATATGCCTTTAGCGCTGCAGATTCCATGTCTGGGGGTTGGGAGGACAGACGAGGGTCAGAGCAGGGCTTTCTAAAGCTCAAGGTTAGAGCAGGAATCCCCACTGCTTGGGTCTAAGGAGGGTACCATCTTAGGGCATCTTTGGCTCTACCTTTTCTAACTCTCACCATATCAGACTGAATACTCTGCCCTCTAAATCCTACCACAAAAAATATTTCCCGGGTTTGTCACATCCTCTCCATGTGCCCTTGTGCAACTTCAGTTCAGGATCCCATTATCTCTCGTTATTAATAGATCGACATCCTTCTAATTGGTCTCCTCATAACCATCCTCCAGACTGCCAATGCAGTGGCCTTCCTGAAATGTAAATCTGATTATGTTTCCCTGCTTAGCACCTGCAGTGAGGCACTGTTATCTATAGGATAAAGTCCACACTCTGGGCAATGTTGTTTTGTGGTATGGCTTCCACCAACCTACACCCTTGCTTCTCAAATCTACCTGCTGACTTGAACAATCCACAGTTACCCTAACATATTCTATTGATTCCTGCCTTTTTGCCTTATCTCTCATGAGGATACCCATGCCTAAAACTGCTCCAATGCTTCCCCTACACCTGCTTCCATCAGCCAAAAGGCCTCCGTTCCTTCTAAACACATGGTAAGGCCCCCCTTCCCTGACAAGGCTTCCTTGTTCCCAGAGTCAGCAACTGCTTCTTCACTGCTACTTCAGGAGGCAACATATGATGGTGTTTGAAGTCAGTCAGGACTTGACTTCAATCAGATTTTCACCATTGTGTAATTTGGGGTAAGAAAATGAAATTTTCTTACCGTCTCTTAAATAGGCAAAATGTATCTACTTCTTAGGATTTCTGTGACCATTAAATGATATGGTATTTTAAAGCACCTAGCACAGCACATGGCACATAGTGGGTCCCTAGGAAATAGTAACTATTGTATTAATTGATTGAATAATTTCAATAAATTGAGTCTGATTGCAAGTAATGTACACACACACACACACACACACACACACACACACACAAGGGTCTCTATTGATGCATTCTATCTTAATCCTTTATTTTCTGCAATTCATAGTACCTGAACAGTCAGTTCTCTTCATATAAGTGTTCGTTAAGTATTTGTGGCATGAATTGCTCTCCTGTAACTGAAAAGATGATTCAAATGATTGGCATGTGGTCCACAATCCCTTTCTTACATTGTTTTAACTTTGCTCTTTGTTCACATTGCTGCCTTCAACGCCTTTTTCTGTTTAAGGTCTTGCCTCTTCAGCACTGATGTGTTTGGATAAAGATGAAAGCATAAATGTAGATTTTTATTATATATGCTTTAAAGCACTCTCTTCAGAATTTCTCATGGATAACTTTCTAAAGAATGTGATGATTTTTAGACCCAGGCTGAAAGCCACCTCTTTTTCTCAAAGGATTGACTTAGTCTTAAAATTTTTTTAAAGAACCATTTTTTATACAAATTATTTTAGAGTGAGTGAGACTATGGTTTCCAAGAACCTACAAACGATATTTAAGTCCTGAAAGAGAACCACAATCCATCAGTTGCCCCCCAAAATCAGTACTTACTGTGTGCAAAAACAAGTACTTATTTTTCCCTGTTAGGAAATAGGTCTCAGAACTCAATATACATGAAACGATCAGAGAATGACTAAGTAATAGTTTGTGAGTTTCTGTCTTTACTTGCAAACCAGTTTTAAAGGAGGAAGAAATCGAGATGAACTTCAGCAGTTGCGGAAGTTGCATCAAAGACAACGAACTGACAAGATATTTGAACTGGCCTCAAACACAGTCATGATGTTTGTACAGCAGAAGGGGAAAAGAGGCTATTTCCAGACTGTCAGCAGTGTGAATCAGTACACTGAGAGAAAGCTGAGGATGGCACGTACAGAGGAAGGGAGTAGGACGGTTTGACTTGGATAGCAAAGAGGAATTCGAGTCTTCTAGCCTGTGAAAAAGATGTTTCTATTGACAAAGTGAATAATTAAGATGAAGAGTCAGAGTTGGGTTTTTTGGTTACTGTTGATGTTGTTTGTAGGGGAATGTAAAAATTCAATTTTAGACAAATGAACATTGGAATAATTATAGAATAATGAGTAGAGAAGCCCAGAAGACAGTAGTAAGAAATACAATTGAGGGTTGACATACTATGTCATATCTGGAGATTCACATTTAGGAACTTTGAGTGGATGGGTGAGAAGCTATAACTAACTCCATATAAGTGAATGAGAGATAAGACAGCTGCTGTTTATTTTGAAATAAAACAATTAAAACATCAACTTCTGTAAACTAACCCCGTGGTTGGTTCCTGTCCTCAAACTACCATTAGTTGGTAGTCCTGTGCAAAGAAATATACTCTAAAAGTGACAAGTGTTTAAAGCAGACACATGAGTGTCCAGGGTTGGGTAGGAATGCCTTTCCTAATTTTTATCTCTTTAGAAATATAACCCACACAACTCATGGAAATGCAGTTAGTAAGAAAACATTTAAGAAGATCCCACTGTACAATGGAGTTAAAATCAAGTTTAATGACTCTACAAAAGGGCTTGACTTAGCAACACCCAAGCAAAATCTAATCCATCTCCAATTCTTCACCTTAAATATATCCTACCACTTTACCAGCCTAAAGCATTCTAAAAATAAAGGCTCATTTCCAAATGCTTTTTCGTATCTCAAAAGCTGAAGGCAAAAATCAGAAAATCCTGAAAAAGTGCCTTTGATGCCGTTAATGAAATGCAAAACAGGTGCATTTGTATATTACTAACTACCACGAGTCTTCAAAGAATATGACTTTCATTCTTTTAATCAAACAGGCTTAAAGCATGCCTTTTGGATTCATTCTAATGTCTATGGACTTTAATGTTTGGGACAGAAAAAAATCTCTGGCATAAAGGCAGTTTATCCTTTTAAACTTTTTACTAATATAATTGAGAAGAGCTTAGTTTTGAAAAGGTGGTTCATTATTCAGGTTGGGCCAATTTTTTAAATTAATTAATTAATTTATTTATTTATTTATTTATTGGTTGTGTTGGGTCTTCGTTTCTGTGCGAGGGCTTTCTCTAGTTGCGGCAAGTGGGGGCCACTCTTCATCGCGGTGCGCGGGCCTCTCACTATCGTGGCCTCTCTTGTTGCGGAGCACAGGCTCCAGACACGCAGGCTCAGTAGTTGTGGCTCACGGGCTTAGTTGCTCCGTGGCATGTGGGATCTTCCCAGACCAGGGCTCGAACCCGTGTCCCCTGCATTAGCAGGCAGATTCTCAACCACTGCGCCACCAGGGAAGCCCCTGGGCCAATTTTTTAGAATAAGAATAAACGCCAACCATTTATTTTATTAAGCCCTCCAACTTCAGATCCCATCGTCATTCTACAATATCCCATCTGTCTCTGAATATCTGCTTCATTCCTCTCTCCCGATTTCCACCCTTCAAGGCTTAGCAAGAACTTTTCATGAAGCTTTTTCTAAATACCTATATACTTGTGTGGCCATTAGCTCTCCTTTCTTTAAACTTGTAAAACTTACCATTTAATTTTACTGTATAATCATTTAATATGTCATATATGTGTATACACACTACATATACACACATATGCACTTATGTGTATGTATATATACATACATATATATATATATATATATATATATATACACATAGAGGAGATATATATATATACATGTAGTATGTGTACATATATATACATCATATGTATTATACATAGTAAGTAGTATATATAGTATGTATATAGTGTGTATATATGACTTTTATATATATGACATATATACTCATATATATGATACTTATTTATGGTGTCTTTTATATATATGTACATGACATTATATATATGATATATATACCACATATATAGTGTCATATATATACATTTATATAGAGAGAAAGTTACCATTTGTTAAGGGGTTACTATGTGCCAGGCACTAACACATACATAATGTTATTCAATCATCTCCATAATCCTATAAAGTGATTATTAAGATTATTTCTACTTACATTAGAGGCAACAGGGATTTAAAGAAGCTAAGGAAGTTATATTCAATTTCACAACTGGTACTGAGTAGTGAAGTTGAAATTAGAAATTCAGACATAGGATATCTCAGTCAGGCAAGCAGCATAAAATCACCTATTGGGTCACCCCTTGGACATTTACCTACACCGCCAGAACGGAACCAAAAGAATGCAAGATAAAGGATGTTTCATAAGATACAGCAGAAGAGGAACTATCTGGGAATTGTGTGTGCTCTGGACAGCCGATGGGTGGCAGTTCACAGTGGTCCACTATTTTTCCCTGCAGTGAAAGCACCAGGTTCTCAACCCCAGCAGCCAGACTACAGGGCTTTTCCTAATTACCACCAGCTCCTGCCCTTAACATGTCAAAAGACACCCAGTGTATAGAAGTCAAGAATTAGCAAATTTTTGGCTTTGTGGGACCAATTAAATACAGTGTTGTCAATTTTTTTTCCAAATAAAGATGACAGAAGGAAAAAAACCTACCATACGGTAGCATGATTATTTCCTAAAACTAGATATTTTAATATAAGGAAAAGAGAAAGGAATTCATCTCAGAAAAAAAGGACTATATTTTAAACTGAGAGAATTTAAAATATTTTAAAATCATTTATTTCTATTTTACTAAATCTTCATTTATCCCTGGACTGAGAAAAAAACTCTGATGTGAATTGACACCACTCTTTAGATAGTTTTAGGGAAGCACCACTCTAAGCCATGTGGATTCAGATAGTAGCAAGCTCAGAATAATGCTCTCCCACATTATCTGTTAATTTTATGTGTTAACCTCTTACAGAGGAGTGCTTGGAAATATAAAGTCTTAACTCACAATAGAATCTCTCCTTTGGTAGCTGTTTCAGGCAGTCCATCAGGCGTCACATTTTATTTTATTAATTCAATCAACAAATGCATGTTCCGGGCATTGTGCTTTAGACCAAGGCTTTTTTAGTACACACGTGCACTTCTGCTTATAGAGTAGGCCTGTCCTGCCAAAAGAACCCCTGGGAGCCACTTAAGGTCATCACCAACTCAGTTTATGTTGCCAAAAACACACTCAGAAGTTAAAAGCATAACTAAAAAATTCTCACTAGAGGGTCTCCATTTTTTATTTTTTAGGTATAAAACAATGGACTAAAACAATCTCCAAAAAGTCTGTCGCAATTCTAAAATAACACTGTTCTGTAAACACATAAGCATCAGAACTTAGTATTTAAGTACATAGTTGGATTTGTCTCAGTAGACACAGAAGTACAGCAGCTCCGTTTAAGAAGAATACCCTCATTCATTAAATTTCCAACACCAGAATATGTGACAAGGATCCCAGGGGAAAAAATTAAGGCAGAAAATTTAAAACCGTAAGAAATTCTGAAGATTGAAGACGATGTAAATCCTACAGTGATATGGTGGGTGGGGAGTGCTCCAGAAATTGCCTCCACCCATTTCATTTTTCCCTCAATTTAGGGAAGTCCTATTTTTCTGTTCGCCTGCCTGTTTTTGTTCAAGGTGGTGTCCTTTTGCCTTTAATTGCGTTTGCTATTGGTGGAAAAGCTTTAAACCTTTTACAGTAAAAGGGCACACATAAATAACCATGTATTCATAACGAAGCATAAATACCCTTCATAAACAGAATAAAAAGGCTCATTCCTCATTTGGAAGACAGGGCGTTGTCTTTTCAACCAGCTTTACTGTCAAGCCCAGGAGACACCATTAGAGCGCTTTTTCTCTTCTTCCCAATAAAACCACTGAGACTGCAGTGGCAAATGTTAGTGTCTCGAAATTGTAGTGCATTAGAGAAATGGAAAGGGTCCCTCGCCACCCCATGCCCCCGCCCCGACATGTGCTTTCACCTTTTCTATGGCTTACAATTAAGCAAGGGGATAAAAGCAGCTTCAAGACAAATTCCTTTTTTGTCTTCAGCTCTATTGTGGGTATCGCGGGAAAATAAAAGCATTTCTTCCATTTTACTGTAGACCAAAGTCTGATGAACTGGAAAAAGAGGGAGAATGTACATGACAGACCTCATCTGTAGCGTGGGGCTTTCGTGTCTGACACAAGTTATATTTTTCACTTAACTACATGTAGGGTAGTAATTATGCTCTACTTCTGCTTTGTTGCCTGGAGAGAAATGCGAGGAAAAAAATGTTTTTGAATACAGAGAGAGTGAAAAACAAGTGGAGAATCATTTGAAATACATCAAGTGGAGAATCATTTGAAATACATCAGATTCTTAAGAAAAAAAAAAGTTGTTGAATGTCAATGCAGAACTAAACGTGGAAAATAGCACTTGTCTGATATCTGTTCATTCATTTATAGAAAAACCCACAGAGGTACTGTTTATATTAAATGTCAAAATCCATGTTAGCAAAGATGCTTGTATGGCCCTTAAGCCAAGGGACTTACCCAAACAGGCAAGAACCTGATCAGATGTTTTTTCTTTAAAGTGTTGAACTTCAAAAAGATGGTTCCTCTAGCACATAGAACATGCCATTTCTAATGAATCAAGGACACAGTATCTGTTAAGGTTCTGTTGTCTCAAATTATAGCTGTGGGTCTTCTTCTATTCTTGAGCCGTGGGCCCTGTAGCAGGCAACTAAGTGAAAAGTTCAGAGGGATAGGTTGAAGTGTATTAAAAATTATAGCATGCAAAAAATGACTATGTCACAGTACTATGAGTTTCTGGGGAGTTCCCTGCCATTTTTTAAAAGGGTCCCAAGAGTTACTACCTGAATTGTTAACGCCCAGACAAAGAAGAAATCCAAGCTCATAAAACAGTCACATTCAGCAGGAATGTCAGTACTAAGAGCTAGAATATTTCTTGATTTCTCTCTCTGATGTCTAACTGTCTAATCATGTATTAAGAATGTAAAACATCATCACCAAAATTAAAAAGTTAACTCATGCTGATGTATAATCAAATCTGTAGGTGTTCTATTTAGAATCTAGTGATTTAGGTGCATAGGATGAGGATAAAACATATCTTGCAACTTATATATTGATCTTATGACTACTAGTTTAGAAGATGGTATCTCCCTGCATAATAAGATTGCTAGAGATTGTGACTTAAGAAGTGGCCACCATTCTGACAGGCAATGCGGCTGGTAGTGCACTTTTAAAGAACAGTATAACTATATCCACGTTGCCAAAGCAGTGATACATTGGGAAAGCTTGTCATTTTCCTTACATACAATAGTCTGAGCCTTTCTTCTTATTTATAATCACGTTGGTTTGCTCAAATGCATCCAAAGCCCAACAGTCCTTGTTGCCTTACATTGCTTTTTTTTTTTTTTTTCAGTGTTTACTCTTATTTATTACTGCACTAGAGATAATAGCTAATGCAATTAGACAGAGGAGAAAAAAGGAGAGTAATGCCATTTGAAATGTGGAGGTAAATGTGTCATTTTTGGCAAATAGTGATTTTTTTAACACCTTTATTGGAGTATAATTGCTTTACAATGTTGTGTTAGTTTCTGCTATATAACAAAGTGAATCAGCTATACATATACATATATCCCCATATCCCCTCCCTCTTGTGTCTCCCTCTCACCCTCCCTATCCCACTCCTCTAGGTGGTCACAAAGCACCGAGCTGATCTCCCTGTGCGATGCAGCTGCTTTCCACTAGCTATCTATATTACATTTGGTGGTGTATAAATGTCGGCACTACTTTCTCACTTTGTCCCAGCCTACCCTTCCCCCTCCCTGTGTTCTCAAGTCCATTCTCTACATCCGTGTCTTTACTCTTGTCCTGCCCCTAGGTTCATCAGAACCATTTTTTTTTAGATTCCATATATATGTGTTAGCATATGGTATTTGTTTTTCTCTTTCTGACTTACTTCACTTTGTATGACAGACTCTAGGTCCATCCACCTCACTACAAATAACTCAATTTCATTTCTTTTTATGGCTGAGTAATATTCCATTGTATATATGTGCTACATCTTTTTTTTTAATTACCTTTTTATTTATTTTTTATTTTTTTTAACATCTTTATTGGAGTGTAATTACATTGTTGTGTTAGTTTCTGCTGTATAACGAAATGAATCAGCTATACGCAGACATAGAGAATAGACTTAAGGACATGGGGAGGGGGAAGGGTAAGCTGGGACAAAGTGAGAGAGTGGCATGGACATATATACGCTACCAAATGTAAAACAGATAGTGAGTGGGAAGCAGCTGCATCGCACAGGGAGATCAGCTCAGTGCTTTGTGACCACCTAGAGGGGTGGGATAGGGAGGGTGGGAGGGAGATGCAAGAGGGAGGGGATATGGGGATATAAGTATACTTACATTGCTTTTTGAACAAAATCATTGTGAAGCAATTAATGATGCTCTTCCCCCCTTTTACCCACTTTCAGAACAAACTAAGATCAGTGCGAATTTCTTCCTGCTTTATGTGCCTCAGGCCCCACCATATCCTCAGTACATTTAAATCATTCCTCCTGAAATATATCTCTGGTGTCTATATCACAAGTGAAATGAGATTATTAATTTACAGGTAAATGCATATCATCTCAAATTTCTAACTATGGCTACTTTTTGAAATATGAGAAAAATGTCTAGAAGAATTTAATATGGTTTCGTCCTGCTGAATTTGCACAGCTTGTACAGTTCTTAGTCCTTTCAATTGACACCAGAATAACTACCAGCTTAATAACTTATAATGCATCATTTATGATTTGTGCATGCCAATGGGATCGGCTGGAATATTAAAATCACCTGGAAAGATTTTAAAAGAGTAATATCAGGACTCCACTCCAGACCAATTAAATCAGAATCTTTGGAGGGGGGGAGTAACCCAAGGTATTGGTATTTTTAGAAAGCATACCTGGTGATATAAATGTGCAGTTGAGAGCCACTGTTCTCGGATATATAAGATTATTGGTGAAGCAATGATTCTTACTTTCAAGGAGAGAAGTAACAACGTATATTGTTGTTACTCTTATCATTTGGCTAGAAAATCATATTTAGTACATTAGAAGAAAGCTTCCTCAATGTGAGGGCAGGGATCATTATGTTATAAATTCTTCCAATATATCTATAAATTACTATGTTTTTCCCTATATAAAACGAAGAAGGCAAACATCTAAGGGTAGAGGTGCAAGATGCAGCTTTATCTTGTCAGGTCATGAGCCTCCCCCTTCCAGTCTTAAGCAGGGCACTTTTCACTGGACCACATTTGCTAATGGGCATCCCAAATAGACACTGCGGTAGGCAAAATAATAACCCCCAAAAGATGTCCACGTGCTAATCCCCAAAACCTGTGGATATGTTTCTTTAGATGACAAAAGGGAGTTTGCAGATGGGATTAAGGATTTTGAAATGGGAAGATTATCTTGGATTATCTAGGTGGCTCCAATATAGTCACAAAGGTCCTTATATGTGGCAGAAGGAGTTCAGAATCAGAGAGATTTGACGATGTTACACTGCTGACTTTGAAGATGGAAGAAGGGGCCACAAGCCAAGGAAGGCAGGCAGCCTCTAAGAATCTGGAAGAGGCAAGGAAAAAGATTCTTTCCTTGAACTTCTATAAGAAATGCACCCCTGCCAACACTTGATTTTAGGACTTCTAACCTCCAGAACTATAAGGTAATAAATTTGTGTTGTTTTAAGCCACTAAATTTGTGGTAACTTGTTATAACAGCAATAGGAACTTAATACAGACATGTTGAATTACCTCTAACTTAGCCCACCCTGAAGATTCCCTTCCACTTTTCTTTAGGTGTAGCAGTCAGTCATTTATTTATTCAGAAAGTTGAATTAGACATTGAGTACACAGATGTAAAAACATGGCTCTTGCTCTCAAGGAGTTCAGAGTTAGTGGCGTATAGAAACCATCATCAAACAACTTAGCAAAGAACATGAAAGAGGTTTGCAGAGTGCTATAGAGAGTCTTGTCCAGACTAATGAGGTTGTAAAAGTTTGCTGGGGGAGGTGATACTTGACCTGTTTCTTGAAGGATGAGCAGTGGAAATATTACGGGGAGGTGAATGAGGTGGGAAAGTTGGTATATTATAGGTAAAAAGCATAGATAAAAAGTATAAGCAAAGAATTAATTATGTATAGGCAGAAAGGATAAGTAATTAGTATATAGGGCTGTAGTATAAAGAGTAAAACTAAATAGTACATATGGCTAGAGCTCCAGTACAAATTAGGCAGTGCTGAAATATGAAACATTCAAGCTACACATATCTCCTCAGCTATCATTTAGCAACACCTCACAGGTGTGTAGCACATGCATTTTGCTTAAAGAGTGACTCATCCCAAAATAAAAAGCTATTCCTGGAACACCCTAATTTAGTCATCACCTGCAACCTTGATCCTCATGCAAATTAGGCTTCCTATAGACTGAATATCCTAACTTTCCAGACATGTTCAGGTAGAGCTGGTTCCAAATTCAACCCAAGCTGAGAAAGCTGAAAATTCTGTTCCAAATACCCAGGCTGGTCTCATCTGTCATTCCATGATGATATAAGGAGCAAATGCATTTTATATTAATATCATTTGGGCCAGAGTGGAAGACGCCCCCACTCCCACTCCATCCATGCCAGAGAAACAGTAATGGGAGTAAGACTGGGGACAGAATTCTGAAATAATAACCAATTCAGCATTTCAAATAGGAAGAAAACGATTTAGAATGCATGTATTTGTGTGTGTGTGTGTGTGTGTGTGTGTGTGTGTGTGTGTGTGTGTGTGTGTAATTTGCTCTCACCTCTTCTAAGCAGGTAAAACCGTCTCAGGAAAGGGTCTCCCATATTGTCTCTCTTTCCTCCAGTTTACCTGTCCCCTTCCTCTAGACTCAGGTAGGATTCTACCATCAAACATGCTGCTGGAATAAAACTTAAAAATGGTCCACACAGAGTGTCAGTCTGAACCCCAGAAGGTGGTTATTTTTATAACTAACCATTATCAGCATCTTCCACCGTACTTTCCTTCATTACTATTACTTATGCTTTTGATACATGTCTCTCCTGAGGGATTATAAACAATTGAAAAGGAAAACATGGGTCTTAACACATTCACCCAGTCACATTCAGTGATTTTAAGTCCCCATTAAAGATTTGTTCACGAAACAAACCCCAGTTCCTCAGAGGTTGAGGTTTAGATGGTTCTTAATTCATGAGGCATTAGGCAACAGGGAATTTCAAGCTCCCTTGAGCAAATGAAAATTTGAGTCAATCGTGGGTTTTGTGCTTTACTTTTTTTAGAAAGTTGTCTATGAAGCATTTAGACTTTTGAGAGAAAGTACATTTGGTATCTGAGTCCTTTGTAGCAAAGACTTTCATCACAGCTTCACGCTGGAAAAATTTTTGAAACATAGGTTTGCTTATCCTGCATGAATTCAATTTTCCTGACACTAAGGCATTATGATTCAGCAAAATATCTTCCCACCATATGGTTGCTATCGTGACATAGCCAAAAAAATCTCAGAGGGATTATATGAAACAGTCAAGTCATTTTCAATGGGGCTCATAATTTCCTTACTTCCTGCCCTCTTGCTCATGATAGAACTTAAGAACCTATGGGAATTAGGAAGTGGAGGCAACCAGGAACTGCTAGTTACTGATTCCAAGTTATTAACTCATAGGATTTTAGATATCCACAATACTTTAAAAATAATTTTGTTTCACTGCTTCATTTTACAGGTGATGAAACCAAGACCCAGAGAAGTTAACTGACTTGTCCAAATGCAAACGTCTCGCAGTTGTAGAGCCAGGGCTAGATGCTGGGTCTCCTGATCCCACTCCAGAAATTTTCCACTTCACCAAAAGCATATATTTAAAGGCTGTTTTATGTTCCTGCTATAAAACTGGTAAGTTGACTCTGGGCTGGTTCTTTTCGGTCATAACCTGGGTGTTCCAATTACCTACTTAATGACTGTGTAAAGAGCTACTCCAAAATGTACTAGCCTCATTCTTTATCACTCATGGTTTTGCAGGTTGATGTGCTCAGCGTGGGGGGGTCCCTCATGAAGTTGCAGCCTTATACCAGCTGAAGCTGAAGCCACATCATCGGGAGGCTTCTTTACTCACATCTGGTACCTGGGCTGAGATAGATGAAGAGCTGGAGGCTAGTCACGCATCTGGTTCTCTTCATGTCGCTAGCTTGGGCTTCCTCCCAACATGGAGTCTTTGGGTTGCACTTCTTACACAGAGGTTGGCGTCCCCCAGAATAAGTGTTCCACAAGACCAAGGCAAAAGCTGCAAGACTTTTTCTAGCCTCAGAAGTCCCAGAATGCTACTTCTCTTACATTTTCTCTTGTACTCTATTCTATTAGTGAAGCAATAGATTCAGCCCAAATTCAACCTTTCATTGGATGAAGTAGCAAAGAGTATGTAGCCATGTTCAGTCTACTTATTTTTACATATATTTTACACACATCATTTTACATAATGAATGCTTTATTATATCCATAATTTTAAATCCCTGGAATGTTAAAATGCAGTCATTATTCAGGGAAAATTGGAAGAAATAGCAATCTGTTTATACTTGGGAGACATTTCCTACCCCAAAATTATTCAAGGACCACTGAATAGTTGTCCCCAACACTGTTAACTTGTTAACATTTATTTCTACAGATGTCTCTGATCTGCGTAGACAAAGAGTATAGTTTATCTACATTTTCCAAATGGGTTCATTTCATTTCTCATAATTATAAGAACATTAGCTTACCAGACCTGTAATATTAAATATATGCTGTTCTCTCCTTGAAAAACTGAAAAGCTGACGCTTCTCCAATTACTGGTCTGCCTTGGGACCTGGCAAATTACAGTTACCGTATTTCTTCTATTAAAGTATGTTATATTTTTAACAAGTCATGGAAAATCTGCAACGTAAAAAGCTAGTGGACACATTTTTTTTTTCTTTTCTCTGGCATTTGACTCTGTGAACAGAAATGAGCTGTGGAGTATAAATTATATATATATACAAAATGCCTAGAAGGAAACAGACAAAAATATAAGTGGTTTTCTATGGTCGATATGAATAAAAATATTTTATTTTAACTCATATTTTTATCTACCAAGAATATAAATGATTTCAATAATAAAATTTAAAAAGAAGGGTTATAGAAAATTTTTCAGAAAAAAAATTTCTGGATGATTCCCTCCCAGCTGCTATCTTCATTTTTAACTATTTGCTCTATGGCTAATAAGTCTAAAATAACATTTAGTAACTGCAGTTGAAATTTATACATCATAACCTGTTTATCTTGGAAATTAGAGGATAAATTATGTAGTTACTCATGAAATATTCTATGAACATTTTACTAAACAGAAAATCGTAGTTAATATGCCCATTAAGTTATATGCATTTTTAAATATTCCAGGTTAAAATAATTATAGCCAGATTGTAGCACAAAAACTTGAGACCATGAGCACTCCTTTGAAAATACGTTATTAGAATACATCCAAAATGATCTCTTGAGGAGTATCTTGCTGTTGTAGATAAATAACTCTCAGCTTGTGCCCAAGCAGAAGGGTTGCAGCTTTCTAGTAAAGCTTACACCATGGAGAACAACCGTGACTGCAAAAGTTTATAGCTTTCCCTTAACTGGCAACACTGAGTCGCTGTACTCAGGATATTTGTTAATTTAGAGGGTATGATCTTAGAGCTTCTCTGGCCCAGGTCTTATCAGAAATACTGTTAAGAGAAATAGGATTCATGAGATTCATCCTGACGCATCCACAGACCAATAGCCATCCTTGAGAGATCACAGTGCCAGAGACTACCCCCTACCCCATCTTCTGCCCCGTCCTCCCAAACAGCAAAATGCTTTTACTGAACACTGTTTTGAATGATGACACATTATGGGACCTGATAAGAAAAGCTCTATGCAGGTCATTATTTCATTTATTCTAAGGTGTTACTGAGGTTGTCATTTAATATGGTACACAGTTTATCCCTCAGGAAGAAATTTATCTCTGTTCTTAATGCTGTTGTGCTTTTCCAGAATATCTAGCTTATTAATGTTCTGGTCGTTGTGCCTTATGTAATTTTTGTGTTTTTCCCCAATTCATGGGTACTAGAAAATGAAAATCAAATTTCTGCAAAAATTATCATTTTTGGTCTTTAATCACATTTTCAGTGTTTAGGTGGTAAGATGAACAATACTTATTGATGGATGACTAGAAATTAGCCATATTTAACTTGAATTTCATGTAGTTTTTAGGTATTTTTCATTTGGGAAGACAACAGAGCTACAAGGAAGGAGCACAAGAAAATTCTGGAGACTTTGACTTCTCAAAATAGTTCCTAGGTTCTTAGCTTGCTGAGGGGTTTGTTTTAATGAATAATGCAACATGAGTTAATCAAGCATTTATCAGTGATTATATCAAAAGTAAACAAAAAGTTGAAAATCATCTGTTCTTTTAAGATTAAAGATCCTGTGGCCTCACTTCCATCATTCATTTGCCACCAAGAGAAATTTCATATAAAATGAAATCAATTTAGTCAGTTTTCCTACCAGTGAGAGATTAAACCACAGAACCTCTCTTTTGGGAATTTTAATTCCAAAGAAAACCGTGTGTGGAATGTTTTAATGGACTTTACTTAATCACATCAGGAAGGGTGTATTTTTAGCCTCTGAAGGCACAGTGAGAAAAGTCCGTGTACACATTTCATCATCTGAAAGTATATATTTAGCATATCTCATACACAAGGACCTAGGTCACAGTAAGTTCCATAAAATAAGATATAAATATCAATAACATCCTGCTTATGCTGTCTTGCTTTGGTCTTGATTTAAGATCAGCGACCATGTATTGACAGTATGAGTATTTTTTATTCCAACATACTGCCAGAAGAGATACTCAGCTGAACAGAACTGGAAAAAAATATTATTTTTATTTACTAACTGAGCAATCTTTTTCTCATTTCCAGAAGCTAAGTAGTAGTTACCTTACAGAATGAGACAAATTAAAAGGCAGAAATTTATAGGAAGCCTCATTGCTACCTGGGACAAATACGATTCTCTGGGATCCCCAAAGAATATCTCCTACAGAAAAAATGACATTTTCAGGATAAAAGCTGACATTTCCAAGGTCTTGTCCTATGTTTGTTTCTTATCCACCCAGGATTCTCAGTACACAAACTGGTCTTAACCAAAAGAAAGGAACACCACTGACACCCTCTTCTTCACTTACCACCAGATGTGCTAAGAAAATGAGCAGAAGTGATTTAATTATTCTTCCTCTGTTGCACAGATACCTTCTCATTCTTTCTGCAACCCAAGTGCCTAAGGGAAATAAAGAGTCCCAATATCTTGTTCCTTTCTTGGTGATTATTTTTCTTCCTTAGAAATTTTTTTTTCATTCCAGACTATCAAATTCCCACTTGACTTAGTCTAATGAATAGACTATATTGCACAATTTGGTGAATAGAAGTGTGATATATGAAGTAGTAAAAGTGGACATGTGATTGTTCATTCCCTGACAATTCTGACTACACCAACAGTCAATTAGTGTCTCAGGTGAAATAATTTTCATTTTTATCACCAATAAAAAACATTATGAGGGATTTGGAGACACTATTTGAGTGGAGAAAAAATTCCAAAAACTAAAAAAAATTAAAAGTTAATGTCCCTAATTGAAAGTGAGAATGTTACCTGTAAAGGTTAATCCCCTATTTTGCTTACAAACTGGTTATTTTTAGGTGGTTTATTAATGACTCAAGGTTGAAAATTATCAATTCTTGCAACAAACGAATTTTGTTGCTTAAATACAAGAGAGAATAAAAGACACCACAAATTTCCCCCTAGAAAGGCAATGGAACACTAGTCTTATAGCAATTAAACACCTCACACAAGATGGTATTCAGCAAAAATGAATGGATCACTGAGAATAAATGAGTGAAATTCCACATACTACTGTATAGCACCGGGAACTCTGCTCAATGTTATGTGGCAGCCTGGATGGGAGGGGAGTTTGGGGGAGAATGGAAACATGCATATGTATGGCTGAGTCTCTTTGCCACGCACCTGAAACTATCACAACATTGTTAATCTGCAAAAGAAAGAAATTCCACATACTGACTCAAATGTACTCATGTATTTAAATTCTGCTTAATGACCACAACCCAGAAACAAAAATTATAGATACATCTAGAACTTTTTACCCAGAGCTTTAAATTTCATCTGTGCTTCTCTCTGACCTTGGGGCTGTTATGATCTGTAACCACAGTGGCCTCCAGGAGTGTAAAAACCAGTTTGTGATCACTCCAATATTTATCCCCATACCTTCACTTCACATTGGAAATTCAGATGTTGCAGCCCATATCCCTAGGATATCATCAAGAGAAATTTACATAGAATAAGTTGGATAGATACCAGAAGCATATGACAAATTTCTATAAAGATAACATTCTTTGTTGTTCTTCTGCCGACCTGACAAAGATAAAAGTAGCCACAACTGAAGATCCTAAAATACCTCAACCCAAGTGGCCAACTAACTGCCTTAGAAATTAATTCCTAAGTAGTGGATAGTAAGGTGAATTTGAAGTTTCTTTGACATTTAGGATACCAAATACACAGGAAAATTCTTAAAGCAGCCCCGTCAGTAATGAAAGAGGATTCAGATGATCAAATAGATGGTTATAAGCTATATCTTATAACAAAAGTATGAGGTTAAGGGTATATGAGATTTTAAAAGAAGTCATAGTTGCATAATAAAAATATTGATTTAAAAATAGGAAAAATGAAAATGTTTTCCCCACAAATTAAGAGTAAAGATATTAATATTTGTGTATTTAATT